>NC_066530.1:4351292-4483792 GCF_024679095.1 Eriocheir sinensis | reverse complement strand
AAAGAAATCAAGAAAAGGGTAAAAAAAAATGACCGAAAAAAATAAAGGAGGGAAGGAAGCATGGTACACGAACTGAAGATCTTGAGGAAGGTATATTTGAAAGGAAGGAATACTAAATAAAGGATGAAAAGGGAAGAAAAGAATGACCGAAAAAAATGAAGGGAGGGAAGGAAGCATGGTAGACGAAATGAAGAGATAAAGGAAGGAATACTGGAAAGGATGGAATATTTAAAAAGGAAAAAGAAATAGCAAGAAAAAAATATGCGTTTGAATGAAAGGAATATAAGTAAGATTGAAAAAGTGGCAAGTGAAAAAAGGAGACACACAACAACTTAAAAACCAAACTGAGGATAAGAAAGAAAAAAATCACCCAGAGAAAAAAAGTTTAAATGCCCCTACAGGCGACTGTCTCTACGCGCTCCCTGCCACACGAACAAATAATTAACGCTACACGGATTTGGACGAACGGAAGACAAAATTTTGGACTTGAACCGACGGAATCTCAACCCTTGTCAATTGCAGAAAAGGGAGAGTGGAAAAGAGAGCGCGAAACGGGGAGAGGGGCAGTGAAGGAAGGGGAAAGAGAAATGAATGGAGAAGGGGAAAATATGAACGTAGAGTTTGCGAGGGAAAAATGTGAATTATAGAGAGGGGAAAAGGGTGATGAAAGAAGGGGAAAAGATAAATGAAAATAGAGCCTGCGAGGGAAAAATGGAGTGAATTTGTAGGAGTAAGGGAAAAGGGTCGATGAAAAGAAAGGAAAAAGGAAAATGTAAAAGCGAAACGGATAATAGAAAAAGCGTGAGAGAGGGGAAAATGAAAAAAAAAAGGAAACAGTGGAACACGAAGAAACTGGCAATGAAAGTTTAGGTAGAGGAGAAACTGGAGAAGCAACTTATAAGAGAAAAAAGTGATATGGAGAGAGAGAGAGAGAGAGAGAGAGAGAGAGAGAGTGAGAGAGAGCGAGAGAGAGAGAGTGAGAGAGAGAGAGAGAGAGCGTAAATGCAAACAAAAAAAGGACGAAATTGTGATGGATAAGGAAGGAACGAACAGACGAGAGAGGGAGAACTTGAGTGATGCGTAAATGCAAACAAAAAAAGGACGAAATTGTGATGGATAAGGAAGGAACGAACAGACGAGAGAGAGAGAGAGAGAGAGAGAGAGAGAGAGAGAGAGAGAGAGAGAGAGAGAGAGAGAGAGAGAGAGAGAGAGAGAGAGAGAGAGAGAGAGAGAGAGAGAGAGAGAGAGAGAGAGAGAGAGAGAGAGAGAGAGAGAGAGAGAGAGAGAGAGAGAGAGAGTAAATGGAAAGAACGGAAAGAAAAAAATAGGATGCGATGGATAAAAAGCAAAAAGAAAGAATAAAAAACTAAGAAACAAAATTAAAGAAAAAAGAAGGAAATGAAAGAGAAAAAAAGGAAGAGATGGAAAAAATAAAAAAGGAGGTAAAAGAAGGAAAACATGTAAAGATAGAGAGAAAGAAAGAGGGATTGAAGGAACGAAACAGTTGATATAGAAGGAAAAAAAAGAAAAACTTGTTAGGAAGGAAAGGGAGGAAGGAAGAGAAGGGTAAGAGATAAAACAGACAAAAACCGTGTGAAGAAAAAGAGAAAAAAAAGAACGGTTTAAGTTACGAAAAAGATGGAATTAATTGGAGATAAAAAAAAACGCATTAGGAGAGAGGGAATAGAAGAAAGGAGGTGGGAAGAGAAGGGTAAGAGATAAAAAAAGAAAAACGTGTAAAAAAAGAGAAGAAAGGAAGGATTTAAGGAACGAGATAGATGGAAAAACGCGTAAGAAAGGAGGGAAGGAAAGAAGGGAGGAAGGAAGGAAAGAATGGAAATAGTACGAGATGAATAAGAAAAACGTGTTGGGAAAGAGGGAAGGAAGGAAGGAAGAGAAGTGCAGGGCATAGAATAGAAGAAAAAATGTGAAAATAAAGAGGGAAGAAGGAAAGAAGAATTTAAGGGAGGAAAATGGAGATAGAAGAAGATAAAAAAAAGAAAAATGTGTGAGGCAAGAGGGAAGCAAGGAAGGGAGGAAGGAAGAGAAGGGTCGAAATGAGGGAAGAGAAAGAGAAGAGACCTCGTTTGCGGACACTAATCACCTGTCCAGCGCAGCCCCACACACCTGTCCTGCCATTCCCGCCTCTACCTGCACATCATACCTGCCCATTACCTGTCTCAACCCCAGCTCTCTCACACGCACACGCACACACACTAAACAGCTGGCCCACTCCTCTCTCTTCACTCTCTGCTTTCAACACCTAATATTAAGGTGATGCTGATGGAAGAATGGGAAGAAGGGAAAGAAGAATGGGAGGAGGAAGGGAGTTATGGAAAGAAGGAAGGACGAGGAATGAAAATATATGAACAGTAGTTAATAGGGTAAAAAAGGTAAAGTTTGAAAGGATAGTAAGCAGCAATGAAGAAACATTGGAAGGAAAGGATCAGAATAGGAAGAAAGGAATGACTGAGAGAATGAAGGAGGGAAGGAAGCATGGTAGATGTAATGAGGAAATAAAGGGAGGAACACTTATGGATGCTTTCTTTGTACCGCCATGCAGTTTCTTCGAGTTTATCTCCTTTATATTAGTTCACCTCCCCTTGAACCTTCAACAGCCACCCCACACCTGGTTTTAATGAAGATTCCTTACTCGTGTCTGCGTATCCGCTTTTCCCTTTACTCCCACCTTTAAAGTATATAACACCTGATACTAGTGAACTTTTCTTATATATTTATTTTCCTTAGTCTGTAGTCTCTGTAATCTGTCTCTTCGTTAAAATGTATCACCAGGTATTACTTATGTTTCTTTATAATCGTCTATCCTCTGTTTTTTTTATGATATACCTATTTGCTTTTCATTAGACACTTACACCTTCTCCTTCACCTGTAACCCGCACACCTATTTTCATGTTCATTATAGAGACATGCTTCCTTTCTTGAACTTCACTTCAACTGCATTTTTTCTTGTATTTCTAGGTGACTGTATTCTGTGTTTGCCTATCTTTGCCATCTTTGAAGTTATATGTTTATCTTATTTCTATTTTCTTCTTTCATATGGTGAGGTTGTTTGGAGGGTTGTGTCTGTATTTGTGTGCATGTGTGTGTTTGTGTGTGTGTGTGTGTGTGTGTGTGTGTGTGTGTGTGTGTGTGTGTGTGTGTGTGTGTGTGTGTGTGTGTGTCTGTGTGTGTGTGTGTGTGTGTGTGTGTGTGTGTGTGTGTGTGTGTGTGTGTGTGTGTGTGTGTGTGTGTGTGTGTGTGTGTGTGTGTGTGTGTGTGTGTGTGTGTGTTTCAGTTTCCTATCATTTAGTTGTTGTTTTCTTTCCGACTCTCTCTCTCTCTCTCTCTCTCTCTCTCTCTCTCTCTCTCTCTCTCTCTCTCTCTCTCTCTCTCTCTCTCTCTCTCTCTCTCTCTCAGACCTCCCTTGTTGTCCTGAATAAACTATTACTGTCTCTTCACGATATTATTTTTTCCTTACGATTCTCCGCGCCCTTCTTTACTCCCCCTTTAGTTTCACTTTGCGAGCTCGCCTGCCGTTTGCGTCTCCTCAATAACTCCGCTTCGTCTTGTCCGGTGAATCAAGACGAAGGAAACGAGAGATAAAAGAAGGACGTATTTATCTTGATATGAGGACTCGGCTCGCTCGCTGGGTCGCTTGCGGGATATATAGCTGATAACCCACGTGACTTCCATGCGTCTTCATCAGTCTTCATAAGTCATCAAAATTTCGACTCAACGTCCCTCCGAGTCTTTTCAGGTCCGACGATTCATTGCTTTTTTTTATGCGGAGAGAGTCGTTCGCTTTTCTAATATACGGTGCTTCGATAGTCTCTCATTTTGTCTGGGCTTGATTTGTTTGTGTGTGTGGAAGACGGAGGAGGAGGTGTGTGTGTGTGTGTGTGTGTGTGTGTGTGTGTGTGTGTGTGTGTGTGTGTGTGTGTGTGTGTGTGTGTGTGTGTGTGTGTGTTTAGCTTGATTATGTGTTTGTTTTTGTGGTTTTTGGTATTTATCTACTGGGTGAATTGTTTGTTTGTTTGTTTGTTTGTGAGTATGGGTGTGTTCGTCCTAACACGTGATCCACTTAATCCATATTTAATTACTTTATTTTTTCTCTCCCACACACACTCTCACAGCCTTTCATCCTTCAACATAATCATAATCTACCAGTCCTTACAAAGCCTCCGATTAATCACTTACGAACAAAAAGAAAAATGGTTTGCTGGAAAAAGATTTGTTAAGTGTAAAACCGAAACGTTTCGTAATATATCATGAACACTTTCTTCTAATATCTTCTTGTTCGCCACGTGTCTCACAAACCCTCACCCTTCTTTAGATCCTTTCAAATCCCAACACACGCCAACCATTTATACATATTTTCAGTATAATTGTCCAAAGTTATACGGAATCGCTGTTGTCTATGAGCCCTCTGAGGTTTGTTTTTCCTGTTTGTTCACTTATTTTTTATTCCCCTAATTCTTCCTTTACACAATCCATCCAAATCTTTCTCAGTGTCTTCCTCTTCTTTCTAACCTTACTTCCATCCTAATTACTTATCTTCCTACACTGTCCTCTTATCTTCCCATCAAATGTCCGTACCATCCTAATCTTGCTTTCTCCGGTATCTCCAAACTCATATTCACACAAAAAATAAATAAAGAGCAAAGATTAGCCTTGGATTTTTCTTCTACTCTTTTTGTTGCCCTTGAGCCGTCTCCTTTGTTGTAAAAATAAAAGGCAAATGCAAGATACTTTAATTGTATTGTTTTGTATCCCCTTTGTGTTCCATATTTCTAGACACACACACACACACACACACACACACACACACACACACACACACACACACACGAGATACTTGAAACATTCTATATTTACCGCCCCTGCGTAGTATCGCTCCTCACCAAAGCCACACGCAAGTCTTCAAAAAGCGGCTCACTCATCCGCTCTGATTCCCCTGAAGGACGAGCCGAGCCTCCAGTGATCGTCCCGCGGCGTGCTTAACAAGAGTTCTCTTCCCTCAGAGGTTTATTGAAGGCTTTTGTACGGACTCACGGACTGCCCCACACACAAGCACTCCATGACATTAAAGCACTCTATGTGATGTATCTCAACTGTTTTTTTTTTTCTGAACTCGTTAATTGAGCTCGCTAGTATTACAAGGCAGCAAGCGCCACTACAGTACAGCAAAAAACAAATGCTCAGCCAACAACAAGTTCTCCAAAGTGTCTTCTGTCTGATGGAGGTGTGGGTTGTGGTGTCATGAATATTCAACAGGACTGAAAATTGCTTCAAATTCCAGTAACTCAGAGCGCGTAGAGATGAGCCAAACTTCGAAAATAGTTTGCTGGTTGGTACAAAATTTACGCTAGCAGGTTTGTGGGTGTTGAGGTGTTTTCTCAAGAAACTGCTAAAAGGTTCACTCATTGACATTTTAATATCAGTTTGATGGTTGTTAAAAAATTGACAACTGCAGTCATTTGTTTTACTTGTGATGTAGAGAAACCGTTTAAAATAAAGTTTTCTTAATAACTCTAGGGTCTTCCCACGCCAGACACGCCAAGTTAAAGTACCACAGTGTTCTTCTACAGCGGAAGGATTTTCAGAACACGTTAATTATGGTAAATCCCTTCCAGGTGGCGAGAAAGTATCTAATCTAAGGTATCTAATATACGATGTATCTACGGTGTCTAAGGTAAGGAATGTATCTAAGAGGAAGAAAAGGCATCTGCCTATTCATGAGCCTTTACAGGTAGAGGCACCCCACGGTATAAGCCAACGTGGTGCACCTTTAGAATATCTCCATTCCTAAACAGGTAATTAAGGTAAAAGCCCCCTTAACATGCGCACATAATCGCAGCGGGCATCATTGTACGTCTTAATGGACCAGCACGGGACGCATTGCAACCCTTCGGACCTGAGCTGAGCGTTGTAAAGCTCCAGAGGTGGATACGTAATAGTGGAGACAAAAGGTTGAGAGCAGTGAACTGAAGAAACATTGTTCGCGTTTCCTAGCAACCACACAGCGGCCTTGTGGAGAGCTGGATCGGACCAAAGAACACTGCAGAATATATACTTTGTTACAACTTCGAAATATGTGAAGGAAAATATCTTGGTAATTTGGAGAAAATCATACACTGGGAAAATGTAAAGAGGAAAAACGAATATATAGAGAAAATTATAGGCACTTAAAATTATATATTTATGAAAAATGTCTGTGAACGAAATAAAGATAAGAAAGGATATTCAACAATTTCTCTCTCTCTCTCTCTCTCTCTCTCTCTCTCTCTCTCTCTCACACACACACACACACACACACACACACACACACACACACACACACGAGGACGATATTGCAAACTTGGATGCAGCCAGTTGAGCCGCGAGGACTAGTTTCAAATTTAGTAAAGGAGAATAAACTTTAGTTTAAACTTAAATTTTCCGACTCAGGTCTGTCTTGGCTGAAACATGCCAACTGTGTGTGTGTGTGTGTGTGTGTGTGTGTGTGTGTGTGTTTCTATCGTCAATACAGCCTCAAACTTGAAAATAAAGTAAATTTTCAAAACGCAGAGAATTTCACGTCCAAAAATTGCAACAGGAAAAAAAAATGTGAAAAATTAAACACGCAGCAAACATATGAATAAATAATGAATTAAAAGAATAACACTATTGAAATGATATGTAAGAAAAAAACTCATTAGAACTGTTACAGTGTAATGTTTGACGTCAGTTGTAATGATTTTGGGCGGTATTTGGCCCTGGTAAGGAGGGGGAGGGGGGTGAAGGAGAGGCCGAGGTGAAGGCCGCCCTCCGTTCCTACCTCCCTCTCTCTCTGATTTAAGATTTCACTGGACCTAAAGAATTCAGGCGCCACGACAACACTTCCGAAAACAAATATGAACAACGACACGACAGAGGAAGCAGTGTGTTGGATTTTACACCTTAAGGCTTTCTGACTCATGAATTTAGTGTAAAGGTTGTTGAACTGCCGTTCATTACTTGTGTTAATCTCCTGATCCAGAGATTCCATGGGGAGATGATTAAGATATAAGAACAAACATTTATCTTACGGTAGCATACTAGAGAGAAGCTGAAACTATAATATGGAAAGAACATTTTGATCATTGGAGAGTAGGTCAATACTTTCTTACCACCATAAGCATACAAAAAAAAAAGCCAATCTAGAATGAAAAACTGCAACCTAATGTATTAAAAAAAATCAGTAACAAAACACTAACGCACGCTGCAGATAAAGAAGAACAGAATACTTAGGTGAAGAAAACACTACGAAAAACATTAACATATTCTTAACTTAGCTAACAGGTGTAAGATGGCGCAGTAGAACATTTCAAACGTATTACAGAAAAAAAGAATGCAGGTTCAAACAGCACTCTCTTAACCTAATATCAATGTAGTTTTCTAGGTAAGTAATTGCCCCTCTCCATCACCTCAGTTCGCCGCGCGCAGTACACGACACGCCAATCCGTCTCGCCTCTAAGAATTGAGCGTCCATTCCGGCAAAGCATTACTGGATTAAAATACTTCGAAGCAACATAAATCTACTGAACAGGAACACTTAGACCAACTACTGAAAACTGCATTCCTCACCCCCCTCCACCCTTGCACCTCCCACTTCTATTAGTCACCTCAAGACACTTCAAACCTATAGCTCCTTCCCACTTCCATCCCTCTCCCTTTTCATTCCCATCCCTCTCCATTCTCAGTCACTCCCAAGACCTTTCACACCAGCAGTTCCTTCCCACTTCCATCCCTCTCCCTTTTCAGTCACTCCCAAGACCTTTCACACAATCAGTTCCTTCCCAGTTCCATCCCTCTCCCTTTTCAGTCACTCCCAAGACCTTTCACACCAGCAGTTCCTTCCCACTTCCATCCCTCTCCATTTTCAGTCACTCCCAAGACCTTTCACACCAGCAGTTCCTTCCCACTTCCATCCCTCTCCATTTTCTGACACTCCCAAGACCTTTCACACCAGCAGTTCCTTCCCACTTCCATCCCTCTCCCCTTTCAGTAACCCCAAAAAACTTTCACACCTTCAATTGATTCCCGTTTCTTCCCCTGTCCCCATCAACCCCCGTGGTCTCCTTCTGCCTGCTTCCTCCTATCGTATACCCCGATCTCCCCATCAGTCTTAGGGCCATATTCTTAAACATTTCGGCGCCCAGACACACATTTGACAAGGCTTTTGGAGTTTTGAGCCATTCCATAGGGAGTTTGATGGCCCTGGTGGTAGTCTGACAAAGCTTCTGTACCATGAATGTAAAAACACTCATGAAAATCCGAATGATCTCCTTTTGGGCCTTTGTAAATAGTTGACGTAAGAGGCGGAAGTATCTTAGAATGCCTACCTCGTGCCTTTCTCACTCCTAGTTTCCACATTGGCCATCGGTCGCCGATCAGCCATCTACCGGCTCCTGGGTCATATTCCTTTTACGATTCTTCCTCCAGTCCCAGTGCTTCCTTAGCCAATAGTTCATCCAATTTCTCAGATCACCCCTTGGCCCCTCAAATCCCCAATAAGAGACCGTCCTTCCCAATCATTCCTCACTGCATTCTTACATTGTCTCTTTGATTTTTGTTCTTCTTAGTCCATAATCCACAAGTACAAAGCTCCGAAGACCCACTCAGCCCCTCTGTTCTCCACCTTTCACCTGCTGTTCCTTCCTCTCCAACTTTCAGTCCTTATTTACCCTCCCGTACTTCGCCTAGCTCCCCAGTCCCTGATAAAACCTCTTCCCACGAATAGGGCTCAATGTTCGACCCTCGGAATTGCTAACAAATGTTATTCTTTGCTCCCAGGAAGTTCAATAAGTCAGTAAAACAGTGCAAGGCGTCCAGTAGCAAGAAACCTATTGAGGCGAACATCACTTTCAGAAGAATTGATTAAATGTGCAAATAGCGAGATTTTCTGACATGCTACGAGGAAGAGTTCAGGCCATGGAAGGATATACACACACACACACACACACACACACACACACACACACACACACACACACACACACACACACACACACACACACACACACACACAAGCACACAGCCCACTTTCACCTCTGCAAACACATTCATAAAACATATTATTCTTGTTTTCCATGCAAGACGTCCATTTGTCATGTAGTACTTGGATTTCGAGTAAACTTTTGTTGTATTTAGAAACAACCTGACCTGATTTATGTGAGCGTGACAAGAGACAAATATGAGTGAGCATGTGAATTAAAGTCTTATAAGAACTCCACATGATAATCTGAATGCTATTATTGAACCTGAAAATACAGCTACAATACAAATGATTCTCTCTCTCTCTCTCTCTCTCTCTCTCTCTCTCTCTCTCTCTCTCTCTCTCTCTCTCTCTCTCTCTCTCTCTCTCTCTCTCTCTCTCTCTCTCAAAGAACCTGCAAGTGAAATATATAGTTGTAGATTAAGTTACTAAATATAAATGAAGGTTTCTAATACAATAATCTCTCTCTCTCTCTCTCTCTCTCTCTCTCTCTCTCTCTCTCTCTCTCTCTCTCTCTCTCTCTCTCTCTCTCTCTCTCTCTCTCTCTCTCTCTCTCTCTCTCTCTCTCTCTCTAAAGCCCTTGCCATTTAAACATTAAGGTGTAAATTATGCTGCTAAAAATTGATTAAGCTTGCGAGTACAATGCAAAACAATAAAACAATAAAACAAGACACTTCGATCAGTTCTTCGACTATCTATCTTTTCATTCCAGTTCTTGTCGCTCTATATCTATCTTTTACAACTTCTTTTCACTACGTCCAGTTTATAAAGTTAGCGTCGGACCCGAACTGTTGAAACTTTAAATTTAATCACCGTACCTCTGTGTGTGTGTGTGTGTGTGTGTGTGTGTGTGTGTGTGTGTGTGTGTGTGTCACTGAATCACGCACCCGGTTTTAATAAGCTGTCCCCTTCATTTACCCCCCCCTCCCCACACACACACCATATTCCCCCCACAAACACACATATACCCCTCCCTCGACCTCACCCCCCCACACAAAGTCTCTCTATTCCCGCCTCATCCTCCCAGCGCGTCTCAAGGTATGTGCAGGGAGCGTGAGGGTGAGAAAGGGTCTACATTATGGAAGAAAGGTGAGTTTCCGCCTTGCCGGGCCGAGGAGCTGCAGAGAAAGCGTTGCAGTACACGGCCCAGAGACGCAGGACGACCCAGAGCGTGTTTATAAGCTCTTCTGCGGCGGATTTGAGGAGAGGAGAGTTATGTGAAGATTAAGTGCTGTTTATTTAGCGGGTAAGTAGTATTACATAGTAGTAGTAGTAGTAGTAGTAGTAGTAGTAGTAGTAGTAGTAGTAGTAGTAGTAGTAGTAGTAGTAGTAGTTGTAGTAGCTGACAGAAGACGAGAAAGAAAGCATGAGGTGAAAGCGCAAATCAAAATAGATGAAGTAGAAAAATAAAAACACAAAGATTTCCAGAAGAAAGAAAACAAAAATGGTGAAAAGAAACGAAATGCAAAGGAGAGGGAGGAGAAAAAAGGTGAAGGAGGAAGAGAAGGAGGACGAGGACATCTCAACCCTTTCGTGTACTCTATGATATAAGCAAACAGAAGTAAAGTGTTGGAAAAAGACGTGGAAAAAATATAAAACTCTCTCTCTCTCTCTCTCTCTCTCTCTCTCTCTCTCTCTCTCCCCCTCCCGTGCTGTTACCTGTCTCCTCGTAATGTATGCTAACCGCCGACAAATTCGATTTCTTCACGCATGACGCACCGAGGCAGAGAAAGTCTTTAGGCGCCGCGGCCGTGGAGTCATCCGGGACGTGACACAAGGAGGAAGAGTGGGGCGAAAGTGAGGCTCCTGATACTGAAAATTAGTCTCAAAAGAAGGAAAAGAATATTGCATCAAGGTGAGGCTTTCGAATAGGAAGAACACTCGAAATGATGATTACACCAGTGTTGCCAGATTATCGTATTCACCACATCGTATTTATTACTTTTAAGCCTTAAGCTCTCGTACCTACACAAATATCGATAGAAAATTGAAGTTAGGTTTAAAACTCCTATTTATTGATGAGTGTTTGTTTGTTTTTGCTATAGTTATCGGTCAGAGACTACGAAAATGCAATGTGATGAGAACGATAATTTGGCAACGTTGGATTACACCCTTGTGGAAAGAAAATAAAGTGAAGGAAATAGAAAGTGAGGCGAGTATAAGGATATGAGCGAGACTGGAGGCAAGAAATGAGAAGCGAGACTAGCGAAGAGAAACTGAGAACAGAATGAAAGCAACACTTCTGAAACGCGACAATCGTATAAGAAAATAAATAGAAAGAAAAACTAAAGAAAACGTTTGCTAAAGTCATTTCAAAACAGGGCTTTTTATAGTAAAAAGGATTAACACGACAACAGAAACCTTGAAAAACATCATTCACACCGAACACAAAGCATTGGACTATTATAAAAACATCCATCCATACAAACAATCAAAATAAAAGCCTTGAAAATATGAATCATAATTATATGTAACGAGTTTTTAAATAATACCTTTATAATATCTACCTGACAAAGAGATCTCAAGGCTAATTACCAAGTATGACAATATCAAAGCAGAACGCTGTCACAGGTAATTAGGATAATTAAGTAATTACGGCACGAAAATTAAAATACATTGATTTTGGTGCAGATTTTCCGGAAAATAATTAAAATTCCTTCCTGTGACAGTGTGCGTATTAGGCGCATGGCATATGTGTGTGTGTGTGTGTGTGTGTGTGTGTGTGTGTGTGTGTGTGTGTGACGTCTCCACCAATATTTATTTCGTTGGCATCCCAGGGTGTGATGGCAGCTGCCCCGAGCTTTCCGCAGGCTGCTGTGACGTGCACCTCTTAGGAAGGAAAATGCCTGCGTGTGTGCGCGTGTCTGTGTGTGCGTGCGTGTGTGTGTGTGTGTGTGTGTGTGTGTGTGTGTGTGTGTGTGTGTGTGTGTGTGTGTGTGTGTGTGTGTGTGTGTGTGTGTGTGTGTGTGTGTGTGTACCCGATAAACACCTCCTCCTCCTCCCTCCCTTCCCTTCTTCTCCATTCTTCCTTCCCCTCATTTATTTCCTTTAAACACTAATCCTCCACTCCCCTACCTCCGCTGCCGCCTCAGCCCTTCCCCCAAACACTAATAACACTAGTTTTGACAAAGGACTTAATTCGCTCCTCTCTCTCCTTCTCCTTTCTTATTTAACTTTCCTTTCTGCGGAGTCCTGGCGAGGCGCTCCGGTTGTATTGTCTCCGTGGGATTATCTTTGGATTTATGAACAGGTCAATTTTAAAGTTTGAGAGAGAGAGAGAGAGAGAGAGAGAGAGAGAGAGAGAGAGAGAGAGAGAGAGAGAGAGAGAGAGAGAGAGAGAGAGAGAGAGAGAGAGAGAGAGAGAGAGAGAGAGAGAGAGAGAGAGAGAGAGAGAGAGAGAGAGAGAGAGAGAGAGAGAGAGAGAGAGAGAGAGAGAGAGAGAGAGAGAGAGAGAGAGAGAGAGAGAGAGAGAGAGAGAGTGTGTGTGTGTGTGTGTGTGTGTGTGTGTGTGTTAGTTGAGGGGGTGGGGGTTGAGGGGCTGAGACGAACGGATGGCGTTCCCAGGGCGTTCAACTTTGCAGTCAAGATCCTAAGTTAGAGAATAATGTGTGTGTGTGTGTGTGTGTGTGTGTGTGTGTGTGTGTGTGTGTGTGTGCGAGCGCGCTTTTTATGCAATTGTAAGTTGTAACGAGTAAAAGGCAAAGGGGAAGAAGTAAGAGAAGAGGAAGGAGAGAAGGAAGACGGGAGAAGAAAGGAGGAAAGGTGCGAGGTAGAAAAGAGAAAGAAAGGTGAAGAGAAAGTAAAGGATGTGAGGAGGTAAAGGAGAGAAAGGAAACAAGTAGGAAAAGAGTAGTATAAATATTCGTAGAAAAAATGAATAATAATAACAATAAATAATAATAATAATAATAATAATAATAATAATAATAATAATAATAATAATAATAATAATAATAATAATAATAATAATAATAATAATAATAATAATAATAATAATAATAATAATAATAATAATAATAATAACAATAATAATAATAATAACACACTGCATAAATAAACTGCAATCCCAAACACTCACTTCCCCTCTTTTCCCATCATCAGTCTCCTCGCTATTCCCTCACCCATCATTACCGAAAACCTTGACGCTCAAATTGGCTTCCGGACGAGGACAATGAGGGGCGAGCGAGGGTCAGCTTGATACAATTACCCCCATAATGGCCGCGTCCTCATTTATGCTCCAGACGAACGGTACTCTCCTGCACTGCATCCCGGCTATTGATCTTGACCCCTTCCTCCTCCCTGTCCCATCCCTCCTTCTATTCCTTTAAACTGACGCTGCCTGGTGATGGATACTTGTCACTCTTCGTTCCACTCTTTAGGATCAGTTGATATGTTTTATGTCTAATGAGTTAACTGGTTATCTCCTCCTCTTCCCTACTCCGTCCCTCCTCCCACTCCTTTAAAGTGACGTCGCCTGGTAGAGGATGCTTATCACTCTTCCTCCCACGGTGTATGATTCTATGATCAATCTTTAGGACCAATTGATATGTGGGCTTTTTTTAATCTAATGTGTTAGCTGTTTGTGTTTTTCTCTTTCTTTATTTTTTCGACTTATCGTACTCCTTTAACCTGACGCCCCCTAGTGAAGGATATTTGTCGCTCTTCCACGGTAACCAATATTTAGGACCAACTGATGTGTTTTATATATATTTAATGTGTCAGATGATTGTGTCTGCCCTTTCTTAATTCATTTTTCGTTCTATCCTACTCCTTGAAACTGACGGTCTCTGATAAAGTACATTTCTCATCCTTCATTACACCTTATAGGATCGTTATGACCAACTTTTACGACCATATGATATGTGCTCTATATAATGTGACAGCTGATTAAGTATTGCCCTTTCCAAATTTCTCGTCCCATCCTATTCCTTGACACTGACGGCCACTGGTGAGGAATACCTGTCACTCTTCCTTCCCATGATAAGATATTCATGGCCAATCTTTAGGACCAGTTGATATGTGTCAGCTGGTTAAGTTTTGTCCTCTTTCAGTCTCTCATCCCATCCTCTCTTAAACTGATGCCTTCGTGTCAAAGATTCTAGTTTCATTTTTTCCCCCTTCTAGAATCTCTATGACCATCATGAGGAGCTAGTGGACAGCTGTTGTTTCGCAGCCATGTGTCAGATGATCCTGTGTTGCTCTACCTTCCTTAAGCTCTCTTTCCAACCCTCTTAAGCTGATGTCCCTGTGTGAAGGACTCGAGTCATGCTTCCTTTCGGCTTTGAGGATCTTTATTGGAAGCTGAGGAGGCGATTGACGGGCGTTGTTTTATATTCAATGCGTCAGATGAGCCTGCTTTGTCCTTCCTCAAGCCGGGTTGGTTGAGCTGCCCAAAGCTGATATCCCCGTGTAAAAGACTAGTTACTGTTCCTTTCGTTTTGTAGGATCTTATTGACCAACCTGTAGGACCAATGGACAGTGTTGTTTTGTATCTAATGCGTCACCTGACCCAGCTTTGCCCTTTATCCTTCATCATACTTTACCAAACTGATGTCCTCGTGTGAAGGAATCTAGTCGCATGCAGGATCTTCATTGCTAAGCCGTGAAAACAAATGATAGGTGTGGTTATATTTTTAATCCAACAGCTGATCTTGCCTCTCCCTTAATCCTTTAATCCCTCGGCTCACCTTCTCAAACTGACGTCTTCGTGTGCAGGAATCTAGTCGCTTTTCTGTTCCCCTTGTAGGATCTTTATTACTAAGCCGTGGAACCAAATGACAGGTGCAGTTTTATATTCAATGCGCCAACTTATCTTGGCTCTCTCCCCCTTCTTTAATCCCTCGGCTCATCCTCTCAAGCTGACGTCCCCAGTGCAGGCCGCTCGTCACCTTCCCTCTCACCTTCTCTCCTGTCCATCCTTTAAGTGACGTCTGCTGTTTCGCGGCACACTTCTCCGTCTGAGGCGTTTTTGCTTCTACATTTTCATTAGCGCTGCCTGTACTTCCATGCGTGACTGACAATACCCATCATATATTCCTGCATCTACATGTACTGCCATTGATGTTTACTGTTTCGAGACAAGTCCATCCATCTGGGTCGCTCCCGAATTCATGCTTTCATCCGGGGCTGTTCTGTACGCCTGCATAACTTACCAGCAGCAGAGTAAAGGTGGAAGGACGGACGAGGCGAAACGCGAATAAAAGTATTGCAAAAGTTGAGTCCATCCGGATGTGGAGAGACGCGGGGACTCCTGAATACTTAAAAGACACCACTAGGGGGGGGGGGGGGGTAAGAGAGAGAGAGAGAGAGAGAGAGAGAGAGAGAGAGAGAGAGAGAGAGAGAGAGAGAGAGAGAGAGAGAGAGAGAGAGAGAGAGAGAGAGAGAGAGAGAGAGAGAGAGAGAGAGAGAGAGAGAGCGAAAGAGAGAGAGAGAGAGAGAGAGAGAGAGGAGGGGGGGGAGGGGTTGCAAAGGTTTTCTCGCTTTTGAAGGTTCGAAATGAAAATAGCCCAACAAACACCCTTTCCGGAGACGGCAAACCCTTCACATTCCAAAGCGAAAAGGAAAGGAAATCAGGTGAACGGCGAGACACGGACAGTTACTACAGCATTAGCTACTGTACGTGGAAAAGGACCAGGGAGGAGACACATTGAGAGGGAGAGGAAAATGAAGATGAAGAGGAGGAAAGACAGTGAGAAGGAGAGGAAAATTAAGATGAAAAGGAGGAGAAAAGACAGTGAGAGGCAGAGGAAAATGAAGATGAATAGGAGGAGAGAGAGAGAGAGAGAGAGAGAGAGAGAGAGAGAGAGAGAGAGAGAGAGAGAGAGAGAGAGAGAGAGAGAGAGAGAGAGAGAGAGAGAGAGAGAGAGAGAGAGAGAGAGAGAGAGAGAGAGAGAGAGAGAGAGAGAGAGAGAGAGAGAGAGAGAGAGAGAGAGAGAGAGAGCGAGAGAGAGAGAGAGAGAGAGAGAGAGAGAGAGAGAGAGAGAGAGAGAGAGAGAGAGAGAGAGAGAGAGGATGAATATGAAAAGGAGAAAAACAGAAAGAGGGAGAGGAAAAAAGTTGAAAATGATGAGAAAAGACAGTGAGAGAGAGGAATACGGAGATGAAAAGAACAGAGATAAGGAACCAGAAAGGCTTTGAAAGAGGGAGAGGAAAACGAAGATTAAAAGAATTACTGAAATGTAGACAAATAAGAAATAAAAGGGAGGCTGGAGGGGAGAGGGGAGTTGAAAGCGACAAAGTGAGAGAGATATATTAGAGGAGAGTGGAGGAAGAACTGAGAATAGAGGAAGAAAGTATCACAAATAAGGAAAGAGAGACTGCATAAAAGAGGGAGGGAGGGAGGGAGAAAACATCACGGAGAGGGAGGAAAACAGGAACATTGGAAGAGGAAAGGGAAGGCAAAGAATCACCGAGGAGAAAAATAATGGGGATAATAGAGAGGAAAATGATGAAGGGAAAAGAAACATTGGAGTAGCCTAGAGAATTATATGAAATGAAAGAAAGAAGCGACACGAAAGGAAAAGGAAACGAAAGGAAAAAGAGGGAAGGAAATGAAATGAGAAGGAAAAGTAGTACGAAGGGAGAGAGGCACAGGAAAAAGATGAAGGAAATGAAGGGGAAGGAAAAATAGTACGATGGGAAAGAGAAACAGAGGAAAAAGGAGGAATGAAAAAATGGAAATGAAAAAAAATAGGAAAACACCACTGAATGAGGAAGAAAATGACGACAGCGGAAAAGGGAAAAGAAACAGTGAAGTAGAAAAGGACAAGGTATGAAAGAGGGAAATGACGGGAAAGGAAAGAGAAACGAGAAGAAAAAGGAGGAAGTGAATGGGAAGGAAAAAAATATGAAATCACCACTGAAGGATGAAGAAAATGAAGGGTACAGCGCAGATCAAATGGGACAGGTAGGAAGCCTCGGCAGGTATCCACAAGGGACGGGCGTGGGAACAGACACACCTGAGCCGCGGGAAGGTGAAGGAAAATTCTGCAACACTGTGGAAGCATTGGATCGCCTTGCCCATAGGAGCTACAGAACGGAAAACGGAGTGTATCGCATCGTATTCTGAGTGTTACAAATATGATAGAAAATTAGTTGAGCCAATATAATGGACGAGTATAAATGACGTCAGAAAAAAATACACAAAACAGTTACGAGCGCATTTGACGATATATCTGATAGTGACTAAACGTGCTGATGACAACAACAACAACAACAACAATACGAGCACGCAGTAAAGCATCTCCGTCAAACATAAAGAGCGATGGACGTTATGGTGGTTACTCCAATAGGTCAAAAAGAAACCCTTATTAAGTATGTAAAAAGGGTAACGGGAACACTTTGAACACAGACACCAAAAGAGCCGCCAATCAGTTGTCAGACGGAGTTGCGTTATTCTTTTCCTGTCCAATTTACATATGCAAGAAATATCCGACATTTTCACTCTCTCTCATCCCTTTCTCTGGCATGATTTTGAACCACTTGTCTTCTGTGTCTCCTTCCTGACACCTTAAACTTATCAAGAGAGTAACAAGAAAGTTTTAATATTTCTCTTTTGAAATCATCTCGAATTTAGAATCGACTCCGAATAATAATTTTCAGCGTTATTGTTTTATATACCGCATGGTCTGTTTTTTCTTACCTTAAAAAAAAATCTGTTTTCAAAATACAAAACAAACCGAAACATGAGACTAGAGGACGGAGAGAAGAGAACCAGGGGCAAAGTTTTAAGTTTCAGGAACGAGGCGAATCATGTTTGTTTGATCTTTGGACATCAATGAAACTGAAACAAACATTGACACAACCAATCTAAAGGCACAAAACTTGATGCGCAGAAGAGGGAAACCAGCGAGGGAGAGACATGAAAAGATTTGAAGAGATATGAAAAGGAAAGTGGACGAAGAAATGAGAACCGAGGAGGAAAGTATCACAAAGAAGGGAAAGACATTGCATAAAAGGAGGAGGGAGGAGGGAGGGAAACAGAAACATAGAAGAAGGAAAGAAAGTGAAAGAAACAAGAGGAAAATAATGGAGACACTGGAGAGGAAAACAACGAGGGAAAACAAACACAGGAGGAGAAAAGGATAAGAAATAAAAGGGGAAAAGCGACACGAAGGGAAAAGGGAGACGAGAGAACTGGTATCACATCTGACCCTCGAACGTAAATATAAGTGAAAAAAGTGAGCAAATCCTCCGCCAAGCGACAATGAAGTGGCGCTTATGTGTTGCCGGAGGTCAGAGCGAGTGGTGCAATGGGTCTCAGGGGCCATTAAGAGCCGGCAAGAAAAATGAAAAATTAAAAAAAAATCATCAGGCCTTGTTAATAAGAGAGATCAAAGGGTTCCCGTCTCTCCCCGCGTGTCGTGCAGAGGACGGGAGTGAGACCAGGACGCGATGAGACGGAGAAGAGGAAGAGGCGAGGATGAGACGAAACGGAGAAGAGGAAGAGATAAGGATGAGACGAAACAGAGAAGAGGAAGAGATAAGGATGAGACGAAACGGAGAAGAGGAAGAGGCAAGGATGAGACGAAACAGAAGAGGAAGAGACAAGGATGAGACGAAACGGAGAAGTGGACGAGGCAAGGATGAGACGAAACAGAAGAGGAAGAGACAAGGATGAGACGAGACAGAAGAGGAAGAGGCAAGGATGAGACGAAACGGAGAAGTGGACGAGGCAAGGATGAGACGAGACAGAAGAGGAAGAGACAAGGATGAGACGAGAGAGAAGAGGAAGAGACAAGGATGAGACGAAACGGAGAAGAGGAAGAGGCAAGGATGAGACGAAACAGAAGAGGAAGAGACAAGGATGAGACGAGACAGAAGAGGAAGAGACAAGGATGAGACGAAACGGAGAAGAGGAAGAGATAAGGATGAGACGAAACAGAGAAGAGGAAGAGATAATGATGGAGAAGAGGAAGAGGCAAGGATGAGACGAAACAGAAGAGGAAGAGACAAGGATGAGACGAAACGGAGAAGTGGACGAGGCAAGGATGAGACGAAACAGAAGAGGAAGAGACAAGGATGAGACGAAACGGAGAAGTGGACGAGGCAAGGATGAGACGAAACAGAAGAGGAAGAGACAAGGATGAGACGAGACAGAAGAGGAAGAGGCAAGGATGAGACGAGACAGAAGAGGAAGAGACAAGGATGAGACGAGACAGAAGAGGAAGAGACAAGGATGAGACGAAACGGAGAAGAGGAAGAGATAAGGAAGATACGAAACGGAGAAGAGGAAGAAGCGAGGATGAAACGAGACAGAGAAGAGGAGGAGGCGGGGATGAGACGAGACGGGTTAAGACAGTGAATGAGTACGGTATTGGACATGAAACGGGGCACAAAACGAGATCAGACCCAGAACGAGAACGAAACGAAAACGAAACTGAAATCAGACGAGCATAAGCATTGCCAGTTCTCGTTCAAACTCCATGGAAACGACCTAAACGAGTACGGTATTGAAACGAAAAAACGAGGCACAAAACGAGACCAGACCCAGAACTGCGAAACAAAAACAAAACCGAAATGAGAAGAGTGGAGTTAACTAATTCTAACCTAGCCCAGCCTCACCTAATAACCTAACCTAACCTATCCTACCCTAGCCTCTCTCTAGCCTAACAAAACCAAGCCAAAGTGCTAGAAAACCTAACTAATTCAAATTTCCTACCTAACCTAACAAAAACGAGCCAATGCGATCCAAATATGACCAAACGTAACCTGACCTCTCTCTATCCTAACAAAATCAAGGCGAAACGCTCCAAACTTAACCTATTCAAATCTATCGCAATCTAACCCATCTTTCCCTCCAAACAAAAACAAGCCAAAGCTCTCCTAACATAACCAAACGTATCCTGACCTATCTCTATCCTAACAAAACCAAACTAAAACGCTCAGAACTTAACCAATTCAAACCCAACGCCATCAAATTTAACCGAACTTTCCGTGTGTCAAAGTTGTGTAGCGCAGCGCATGCCTGGTACCCTTGCTCCCCCGCCACGCCCTCCCCTCGTCCCCTCCCCGCCTGGCCCACGGGAGCAGTTTTCCCCTGACACACAGAGTAATGGGCACGCGAACCATTTTAACCCCTCATTAAATGTTTGTTTCGCATTGCACTCCGCTAAAAAGTTCCATTGACGGTGTTATCAAGTTATGAGTGGCACTGCGTTATCATTTCAATTATCCTCCATTCATCGTTAAAAAAGGCTACAGCTGCACGCCCTTTTCTATGGTTTCCCGGTGATGTGAAGGGTGACTCGGCTAAAATGGGAGCCGGCATCAACGAGGGGCCCCCCCAGTACAGCGCGGCCCTGATTAAAACTGTCGTCTGTGATTTTGTTTGTTTGTTTTGTGGACGTTAATCAAGGAAGTCTGGCTTTTAATAGAGAAAAAAAGTTTGGAGCTTATAAAAAAGAAAATTCATTCATTTTAAGATAAGTATTTTGGCGGATGTTTTTCGTCTTAATTCAAGTTGCTTAATACGCGCTACCGTCTCTCTCTCTCTCTCTCACCCTTCCATTGTCAACAGCTCTTGCCAAAGCACGCACACACACACACACACACACACACACACACACACACACACACACACGCACACGCACACACACACACACACGCAGAGATATATATTCCAACATCAATATCGTCGTCCCATCAGTTGGCACTCAATACCTATCGTTCAGTGCCAGAATATGTCACCAGGTCCTCTCTCCTTCCTCTCCATCACCCGCCCCAACTTCCTCCCCCCCAGCCGCCCTCTCTCTCTCTCTCCCGGTCTCCTCTCGGTTTCCTCACCTTCCTCCTCCTCTTCCTCCTCCTCTTTCAGCATTCTCGTTGCATACTTTAAATATATCTTCGCTCTTTTTTATTCTTCTTCCTCATGCACTCTCTCTTTTTCCTTCCATTTCCTTTCCATCCCTTCCTTTCCTATTGCTTAGAATCACTTGAGTATTTCCTGCCCAGCTCTTCCTTTCCTTCCCATTCTTTTTTTTTCTCTTCCTTTCTTTCCTTATCCTTCAGTCCTCCTCCTTTTCTCTTTTCATGTCTCTTTCATCTCTCCTTACTACTAATCAAAATTATTCCCGTCTTTCTTTCTCCCTTTTTCTTTTTCCTTTATGCTCTTCTTCCTTCCTTCCCATTCTCTTTTCCTCTCTCCCTCTCTCTCGTTATTCCGCACTCCTCCTCCTTCCCTCTTTTCCATGTCTCTTTCCTCTCCTCTATTATTTAAGATTTCTCACGTCTTTCCTTCTCCCCTCTCCTCCTTCCTTTCTTTATCCTGCACTCTTCCTCCTCCCCTCTTTTCCTGCCTCTTCTCTCTCCCCTCACTATTGAAATTACTCCTGTCTATCTTTCCCCTCTCTTCCTTTCTTTTCTTATCCTGAACTCTCTCCCCTCTTTTCCTGCCCCTTTCCTCTCCCTTCACTATTACTGAAAATTTCTCCCGTTTTTTCCTTCTTCCTCTCTTTTTTCCTTTCCTTATCCTGCTTTCCCTCTTTCCAGCCTCTTCCCTCTCCCCTCTTCCTTGCTTTCTTTATCAGGCATTCCCTCCCCTCTCTTCTTGGCACTTCCCTCTCCCCTTTTCCTTCCTTTCTTTATCCTCCCCTCCCATCCATCTTTTACTTCCTCTTCCCTCTCCCCTCATCCTTTCTTTATCTGCATTCCCTCTCCTCTTTTCCTGCTTTTTCCCTCTCCCCTCTTCCTTTCTTTATCCTGCATTCCCTCTCCTCTTTTCCTGTCTTTTCCCTCTCCCCTCTTCCTTCCTTTCCTTATCCAGCACTCCCTTCCCTCTTTTCCTGCCTTTTTCCTCTCCCCTCTTCCTTCCTTTCCTTATCCTGCATTCCCTTTCCTCTTTTCCTGCCTTTTCTCTCTCCCCTTCCTTACTTAAAATCATTCCCGTATTTCCTTTCCTCCCTCCTACTCCCCTCCCCCGCTCTCTCTCTCGCGCTCTCTCCACTCTCCTCGTCAAACAGCAAATTACAGCCTCTCTCACGCCTATCTCTGTTCAATAGCAAAGCGCTACGTCACACGCTCGTCAAAAAATCATTAATATATTTTTCTACGATATTTATTTTTACCCACTGTTTTGTCATAACTCCTTGAATGCTAAATTGCGTTATGTCGGCTGCATGTTTTATTGGACTGGAACATGTTTTTTTTATTTTTGTCATGTTAGTGTTCATGGAATTTAAATACACTTTTTTATCTATATTATTTTTTATATTTTTTTTTGTGTGTGAAATTCAATATTCAATAAGCTACGCATTTAATTATTTTCCTATCATTCTATCTATCTATTTCTATGTCCCTCTATCTATTTATTTATTTATTTATCTATCTATCTATCTGCCTGTTATCTATTTATTCATCATACTATCTACCCATCTACCTCGTTCACTTTCTATCTGCTTGTTTGTCTATCTGTCTGCCTGTCTGTTTATATACCTACCTATCTATTTATCTTTTGTTTATCTATCTGTGTCCAAACGCACATGATTTTATGCACGTATGTATGAATGTATGTATGTATGTATGTATAAATAAAGAGAAAAAGCCTAGGTGAATAATTACGTAAATATGCAAAGCGGCCTACGCTCATTTGTGCAAGTGAGCCGTACAAAAATAATTAGGTAGGCAGGCAGGTGAATCAGGTAAGTACGGCAGGTAGGTAGGTAGATAGATGGGTAAGTATGTAGGTAGGTAAATAGGTAAGTAGGAAGGTAGGTAGGTAGATAGGAAGGCAGGCAGGTATATCAGTAGGGAAATAAGTAGGTAGGTAGGGAGGTAAGTAGGTAGGGAGGTAAGTAGGTAGGTAGGTAAGTAGGTAGGTGGGTAAGTAGGTAGGTAGGTAAGTAGGTAGGGAGGTAAGTAGGTAGGTAGGTAAGTAGGTAGGTAAGTAAGTAGGTAAGTAGATAGGTGGGTAAGTAGATAGGTAAGTAGGTTGCTAGGTAGGTAGGTAGATACAGGTGAGTGTGTTTAGGCGGAGCGTAGGTCGGAGTATAATTTATGTACATACTTGTGTAATGTATGTATGTAAGCAGACATTAAACCCAACCCGCAGGTAAACCTAATCAGAAACTCACACCTGCCGCCTCCCGTCCAGACCCAGATAATGAAATAACAATACCTGGATACCAAACACACGCCTGGGAGCAACAAGGGCAGGTAATGAGGACAGGTAATAGGCCTAAACGCATTCTTTCTCAGCATACATTATGAACTTACACTTACGACACACACACACACACACACACACACGGTTCGACAGGGTGATATGAACACTTAGAAATAAAAACAGACATATATGAAGGTAATAACTTAGCAATGAAACAAACTAAATAGCAAATCTTCTCATGATAACAAAACCTAGATAAGAAACTGTTTTAAAAAGCAAGTGTTAAAGTAAGAATTATGCGTAAATATGAAAAGTTGAGGTAAGAAACATTAGTAACAAGGAAAAATGGCAAGTAATAAACAGGTCAGGGTGACACATGAATTAAGAGATAAGCCAGAAAGGTAACGTAGCAGGTAAGGGAGAAAAGACCAGCTCAGGTGAGGGGACAGGGACAGGTGCAAGGGAAGGACAAGTTAGAAGGAGAAAAAACAAGTTAAGACTGTCTGACCAAGATATACTGGAGGAGAGGGAGAGGGAGAGAGGGGGAGAAAGAGGGAACGAGTGGACTAGAGAGAGAGCAAATTCAGGAGAAACTCAAAGAAAAAGTTGTGAGCTGAAAATAGACAAGTGAAGATACGAATGTAGATGAAAGAGGTGAAAGGGAAAATATTATGAAAGGAAGAAGTGAGCGAGAGTGAGAGAGTGGGAAAGAGAGGACTAGGAAGAGGGCTAAGGGAAAGAGAGGACTAGGAAGAGGGCTAAGGGAAAGAGAGGACTAGGAAGAGGGCTAAGGGAAAGAGAGGACTTGGAAGAGAACTAAGGGAAAGAGAGGACTAGGAAGAGGGCTAAAGAAGAAAAAGAAGGAATATATATGCTATTCAGATAAAAACATGTTAAGTGTGTATAAAAAGAGGCAAAAAGAAAAAAAAAATAGTAGTGATGGATATAAGAGTGAGAGACAGAGGCCTAGAGAGAAAAGTAATGGAAAAAGAAGTAGAGAATTAAGATGAAAGCTAAACCAAAAAGTACCTTAAATTAGAGAGGACTATGCATGTTAAAGGGAAAAAAACATTAATGACTAAGCTGAGAAAGAGTAACAGGGAGACAAAGAACTAAAAAAAAAAAGAAGTAATGGTAAGGGCAGTAAAGGATGAAGATGCAAGCTAAAACAAAAAGTTCCTTAGAATGTCAAAGATTAATCGTGAATGAAAATGGAATAAGGATTAAGCTGAGAAAGAGTAACGGAGAGAGAAAGGGCAACGTAGCTAAAACACACACTATACGTTAAGATGCCGAAGAGGTGAACCAAATACACATCCGGGGTGGAACTGGGTCGAGGAATGCGAAGAGGAAGGGAATGCAAGTAAAGGAATAAACCGAATGGGAATGGAATGGCAGAGCAACCAAACCAAAGGAAGCACGGAAGAGAAGAGAAAATCAATTATACAAGAGAGGATAAAAGGATAGGAAAGGAAATGGTGAAGGAGTGAGAGAGGAAAGGCAATGGAAGTGAGGGACGGGAGGAAGGTGAGGGAGAGAGAAAGTGAGAGTAAGATAAACTGGAGGCAAACGTAATGGAAAAGGAAAGAACGGAAAAGGAAGGAAAGGTAGAGCAGGGAAAGAGGAAGACGAACGACAGTGAAGGTGAGAGATGGAGGAAGGGATAGAGTGTAAGGGAGAGTGAACGAGAAGAGAGGAAGGGGAGAAAAAGAAAAAGTGAGAGAAACAGAAACCAGAAAAAAAGCAAAGTGAAGAAGAGGCAAAGGAAAGACGATAGAGAGGGAGAGTGGAACGGAAGTAAAAGGGAGGAAAACGGGGGACAGTAGAAGGAAGAAGACACGTAAATTAAACAAAAGCAAAAAAAAATGGAAGGAAGAAAAAGAAAAAAAATGACAAAAGGAGTGATGATGAGGGAGAGAAATGTGAAAAAATGCACAAAAAAGATAAATAATGAAGAGAAACGAGAGAAAGAAAGAGGAAAGGTAATAAGAAGAAGGTAAGGGGAGGAATATACGAATGAGGGAAGAGAAAGAAAGAGGAGAGATAATGAGGAGAAAGTAAGGGGGAGGAATGTACGAATGAGGGGGAAAGAAAGAAAGAGAAAAAGAATTAAGGAGAAGACAAGGAGGAAAGAAATGCAATAGGGAGAAGTAGACGAGGAAAGAAATGAAGAGAATGCAAAAATAGGATGGGAATAGAGAGGAAAAATGCAATAAATGAGGAAAAAGCAAAGAGGGAAGGAAAGGAACAGGGAAAGGTAGACGAGGAAAGGAATGAGTAGACAAGAGGAGGATAATAGTAGAAGATAAGGAGAAAAGGAAAAAAAAAGATGAAAGGCAAGGAGGAGGCGGTAAGGGGGAGGAGAGAACACACAGCACAGATGGGAGGAACAATAGGGGAGGAAGTGAGATGTCAGCTAAATTAGAACAACAGGTAAAGGTGGGCTGGGCTGAGTGGGGGGGGGGTTTACCTGGCAAAGCTAAATACCTGCCGTCTCGTTAGCGTGATACATGGGCAGGTGTGTTTGTGTGTGTCCCCCTCTCCCCTGTCCCCCCTCACTGTCTCCTCCCCCCTTCCCCCCTATCCGCCTCCCTGCCACTAATGGGTATACATAAGGATTCCACCACTCTCTCTCTCTCTCTCTCTCTCTCTCTCTCATCACTTCAATGTCTCTCCTTTTTATCTTTTCCTTGTCTTTTTAACTCAAGTTCCTCAATTCCTCTCTTCTCTTGTCTTCCCTCGTTCATTTGTTTCCTCTCTATCTCCCATCTTTCATTCCCCGCTCCTCCTCTCCTTATCTTACTTTTCCTTTCCTTCATTCGCTTCCGTTGCCTCCTCCCTTTTCTTCCTTCAGTCCTCTTTCTTCCCTCCTTTCTTAACTCTCCATCGTGTATTCTTTTCCTCGCTTTCCTCTCTCTCATTATCCTTCCTTTGTTCCTTCTTATTGCTTTCCCTCCGTTAGCTACTTCTACCCCTGTCCCATTTCCTGTCCTCTTCTTCCATTATTTCTCTCCCTTCCTCCTCCTTTCCCTGCAATACTACCCCCCCCCCTTTCGTCCCCCCCCCCCTCTCCCCCAGGTAGACATTTTCCTTCAGGACACTCTCACCTGTCACTTTTCCTTCACTTTACTTTATTTTCAGACGTTAGGCTTCGAGGGATTTTCAGGTATATTTATTTCCTTTTTCATTGTCTTCTGTTGTCAGTAGAGCATCAAAATAAGTGATTTTCTAGGAATTATCTTGCGCCAATACTTGTTTGTCATATACCGTTTTTTACATGTTTGTTGTTTAAAAGAAAATACATGAGGAAAACACTGTAGTTATGTCCCTGTTTTACATTTTCTATATCTTCATTTTTAATTGAACTTAGTCTCTGGTAATAAATATCTATCTCCTGTCTCCTGTACTGGCGCCTAACTCATGAACAATAAACCTCTCCCTATTTCTTTTGGAACCTAGATTTATATTTCCCATCTTCTTCAAAACATCCTTTCCTCGCTTTATTTTCGATTTAAACGTTTCTCGAATGTAAAATTGACCAGTATCTATCTATTTATCTGTATATATCTGCCTATCTATCTATCGTTACCTGCATGAACGCAAATATTACACCGTCGGTCCGAAAGCCATTTTAAACCTCTCGTCTCCCTCTAAGGACAGGATGAGAGAGAAGGAAGGGTGCTGGAGACAAGGAGGAGGCAGCAGATGAGGAATACCGGGAAAACAGAAGAAGGATGCAGGGAACGTGAAGAAACAGGAATGAAAAAAGAAGTGTGAAGGAGGGAGAGGGAGAGAGGAAAGAGGCAAAGTGGAAGGGATAAAAGAGACGGGAAAAGAATAAAAACGTAGCCGAAGATAATGCCGGATAAAAAAAAAAGTTACTTGAGGAAAACATACTAGTAAAAAGTGCAAGGATGGAGGCAGAGGGTAAGAAAGAGAGGAGGAGGGAAATGCCAGGAAAAAAAATAGGAAAGAGAGAGGAGAAGAGGCTGAGAGGGAAAAAAAGGTTTGATGTACTAAAATTTACTCTGACTTTGATTTTAGCTTCCTTCCAATTTCTTTCTTTCCTTGTCCCTCTTTCTCTGATCCCTCCCTTATCTCTTCCTTCCTCCCTTCCTTCTCTCTTCCCTTTCCTCTCTTTCCTCTCCTTCTTCTCACCTTTCCCTTCCGTGTGTGTGTGTGTGTGTGTGTGTGTGTAACCTAATCCAGCAGGCAGGCAAAGCAGGCAGGCTATCGGCTAGAGTATCAGGATCAGGCAACGGGAGGCGGACAAAGGAGCCTCGCAATAAACGGAACGAACCGAGCTTTTTTACATCGACGATACGAGATCCGTTTCGGGCTCGGCCTAAAACGACACGCCGCCGCCCCCTCCAGTCCGTCGTCATTGCGTAGACTTAACATTTACAACGGATGACGGGTGTGACAGATCGCTACGGCTATTAGTTTGTCCTATCATCAATTAGGTGTGGAATTTTGCCCCCTTGACGCATAACGCAGTCACACATGCATTCATTCCTCGTTAGGGCGTGTAGTTGCCATTTCCATTTAGGTGTAATTTGATTTTTCACTGCACGATCAACTGTGTACTACCTAATTACTATTATCCGGTAACATTAAAAAAAATCCCGGGTGTATAGAAATGCATCCGCAAACATTATATACGGTAACAATTTTCTTTCTATTTCTCTCATCAGGGAGAGTGGGTGGACTTTCTGTTTACTGTCATTATTTACTTTTCACTTCACGGTTAATTGTGTAAAACTTTATCCACTGCAAAAGGAAAATCTTGTATATGGGAAACTGTATCCACTACCAGAATTTAGTTTCATATGAATATTAACTTTTCTTGGGGGGGATTTACCGTATATGTATACCATTCACTTTTTTAAGTGTTTATGCTCTATGTGCTAAACTCTGTCCGCTAACATAAGACCCGGTACATAACAATGGGTCCACTATCACCTACCTACTATAATCACGTATGAATGAAACAGAACCCATTCGGTCAGCAGGTTGTATATGTGCATGTTTTCTTCCCCTAACTGAGCTGAGTATTACTATCAAGTATGTATGACACTTTATATATTGGCCTGCTATGCAATCACACGTATACGATAATATGTCCCATTATTAAATCTCTAAAGGCTTCTGTCACATAGCAGCGAGCAAACAAGAAGTAATAGCCTAGTTGTATTATTAGTAGCAGAAGTAGTGGTAGTAGCAGTAGTAGTAACAATAGTAGTAGAAGTAGTAGCAGTAGTAGTAATAGTAGTAGTAGTAGTAGTAATAGTAGTAGAGTAGTAGTAGTAGTAGTAATTATAATAGAAGTAGTAGTAGTAGTAGTAGTAGTAGTATAGTAGTAGCATTAATAGTAGTGACAGTAGCAGTAGTAGTAGTAGTAGTAGTAGTAGTAGTAGTAGTAGTAGGAGGAGGAGGAGGAGGAGGAGGAAGAGAATGAGGAGGAGGAGGAAGAGAATGAGGAGTAGGAGGAGGAGGAGGAGGAGGAGGAGGAGGAGGGAGAAGAAGAATAGTAGTAATGGTAGCAGTATACAAGTACTGAAGTGGGTCCTCGCTGTCACCGAACAAGAGTGAGACTGGGCTAGGCCGAGATCACCAGCCAGTCTGATGGACAAGTAGCTACTATTGTACGGTTATTATCCTCGTAGACCTTGCATCTCGCCCGTCTCTCTCTCTCTCTCTCTCTCTCTCTCTCTCTCTCTCTCTCTCTCTCTCTCTCTCTCTCTCTCTCTCTCTCTCTCTCTCTCTCTCTCTCTCTCTCTCTCTCTCTCTCTCTCTCTCTCTCTCTCTCTCATTTTTCTACGATAATTTGGACATATTACAGAAGTTTGCAGCGCCGCACAGTCCTCTTGAAAGAGTCGCATGCAGCTCCGGAGTGGCAGGTTGCCGACCGCTGCTCCAGACGAAGACACTAATTTTGGCATTCCTCAACCGTAGAGTTTTGTACGTGAACGAAAAAAACACGAGGCACGCGAAGGTTGTTTTATGCGAGAGAGTGAGACGCAGCGCAAATGAAATAACATAAAGTGATGCATGAATAACATATAAACGTATAAATATCGTGTACGTAAAGGACGCTGATAAAAAAAAGTCAATTGTAAAAGGAACTATGAATGAAAAAAATAAGTAAATCAATAACCTACATAATTATTGTGTATGTAGCGTTCTCTCATGTATTTATATATTACTATTTTCCTTATGTATTTATTTGTGCATTTATTTTTTTGCTCACTGTCAAAAAACCGAGTCATCATAGTCTCAACCAGCATGAGTATTACCCATCAGTAGGACATCCTAGTTTTCATCCCTGTGCTTTGGCGGTTGTGAATATATGATGCCTTTGTTTAATATATACGGGAAAGTAGAATTCAAGCATGGTAATTAAGAAGGTTTAGGGAGGTAGGGAGAATTAAACATACAAATAAGCTGTATAAGTAAGAGAGAGAATGGAGACAGTCTAATGTATAAGGAGAAAAGCTGAAAATAAGTGAGTAAGAAAGAGTTGCATAGCTAGGTGTGAGGCAAAGCTGAGTGACGTGTTTTGAAAGGAAGTGAGAGTAAACAAACGTGTAAATGATCCATGCAGGTAACCGAGTGGGGCGCGCAAATAAACGCCGATTTGAAAAAAAAATAATGTTGGTGATGAAAAATGTATATATGAAAAGTGTTAATGATGTATTGTAAATTGTTCTGCTAATGGAATACTAAAAAAAACGAGGAGAATCGTTCAATGCACAAATATAATCATCATCAATTAAACTAGTGCCTCATTATTGTTACTGCTGTTATCATTATTATTATTATTATTATTATTATTATTATTATTATTATTATTATTATTATTACTATTATTCACGGTACTTTTCCTGCCTTTTTTTCATTTGGGTTGAGCATATGCATACATAAAAAAGTGGAGAGACATATGAGGAATAAATTAAAATGAAGTGTTATGAGTTACGATTATGAGAAACCATAATATAAAACTCTCTCTCTCTCTCTCTCTCTCTCTCTCTCTCTCTCTCACCAAAAAATCAAATAATAACGTGACTAAAGAAAAAAGTTAATTGAAGGAAAAAGTTGCATAGTAAACTTTTGCAGACCTTTGGAAAATTTGCAGGTAGTGACTTTTGATTTCATTTTCTGAGAACGCAATGAGAATATATTGATAATGATTAAATTTGCAAACTTCCCAGAAGAAAAAGAAGAAAAATATGGACGACTTAGTATAAATATAAATGTTTAATTAATGAGTTTGGAGAAAAGTATGGTGGTGGTGGTGGTTGTAGTAGTAATAGTAGTAGTAGTAGTAGTAGTAGTAGTAGTAGTTAGTAGCATTCCAATTTTTTTTCTCTCTTTCAATCACTACTTCCCCTTTCCTTCTTTTATTCTTTTCCATCCCCTCTTTCTCTCCTTCTCCCTTCTTCCATCCCCCTTTTCTCTCCCGCTCATCCTTCTCCTTTCCCGTTTTCCCTTTTCTACTTTTTTTTCAATATTCTTTCTTCCATCTCCTCCCTTTTTCTTTCTTTCCTCCCCTCCATTTTTTCCTCTTCTACTCTCCCTCCACCTCCTCTCTTCTACACACGAGTCACAGGAGCGGGAGAGGGAGAGAGAGAGAGAGAGAGAGAGAGAGAGAGAGAAGTGAGAGAGAGACGAGAGAGAGAGAGAGAGAGAGAGAGAGAGAGAGAGAGAAGAGAGAGATGGAGAGAGAGAGAGAGAGAGAGAGAGAGAGAGAGAGAGAGAGAGAGAGAGAGAGAGAGAGAGAGAGAGAGAGAGAGAGAGAGAGAGAGAGAGAGAGAGAGAGAGAGTTTCAGAGAGAGAGAGAGAGAGAGAGAGAGAGAGAGAGATGAGAGCGGTTTCTTTACGTTCCTTTCCAGAGAGAGAGAGAGAGAGAGAGAGAGAGAGAGAGAGAGAGAGAGAGAGAGAGAGAGAGAGAGAGAGAGAGAGAGAGAGAGAGAGAGAGAGAGAGAGAGAGAGAGAGAGAGAGAGTGAGAGAGAGAGAGAAATAAGTTTGCTGCATATAGTATATTTATTTCCTCCTCCAAAGTGTTGTACTGTGTTATTGTTTTACGCTCCTCTGTGTTGTGTCGTGTAGTGCTGTTCTTTGCTGCATTCTGCTCTGCCTCGACGCTTCTACAGACAAGCGGATAGACAGAGAAACAAACAAAGGGACAGAGAATTGCATGTCGTAAACCTCCTCCTCTTTGTTTCTCGTTCAAAAGTACGCTGAAATTCATAGACACGAGGAAAGAAAAAATAGACAAAATATGAGGATGTATGTAAAGAGAAATATAGAGAAATGGGAGACAGAAGGCCAGGACAAACTGGATAATATAAATAAAGGAAAAGTATAGAAAAATTACAAAAGACAGGAAAACAAAAAAGAGAAAAGTGACAGACAGAAGGACTGGACGAACAGAATGATAGAAATAAAATATCATTACGATCTATTTCTCTTTCGATAGGTACACATAGAGTTCTCGGGATACCACATATAGACAGTGACAGAGGAACAGACAGAAAAACAATTGGCCGTATTACAAGCCAAACCCGAGAAGTTTTGGATCCCTACAGAGTTCGGGATGAATACCTTTGTAGGGACCCAAAGCTTCTCGGATTGGACTTATAATACGGCCCCTAAACCGACCTTTGTAGGGACCCGATACGTCTCGGCTTTGACTTGTAATACGGCCTAATGTGCCAAACAAGGGGAGAAAGAAGCAAACATAGGAACACACAAAAAGACAGAAAAAGCATCAGGTGAAACTATTAATTTTCAGGTAAATAGATAAATAAACAGATAGACGAACGTAGAGACAAACACAGACAAAAGCAGCCTGCAGCCCAATTTCTTTTCCAATCCTTATTCACGTATTCAATGTATGGAATAAAGTAAATAGACAAGACACAAAGATGGAGAGGTAGAAAGGTAGAAATGAAGAGAGCAAGTATATGACAGATGACCAGAGACAGACAAACACAGACAGAAGCATCCCGCAGCCATGAAGAGAACTGTAAGTATGTGGATAAAGAGACAGACGAAGGGGGGACACAAACAGACACAGAAAAAGTATCCCGCGGCCCAATTCCATTCCGGCTCTTATTCCGGCGTTTAATGTACGGAATAAAGTAAAAAAAAGGACAAAGAGATAGATGAGAAAAAAAACAAGTGAACAGACAGACAAAGGGAGACACACAAAAACGCAGAAAAAACATCCCGGTGCCCAATTTCTTTCCCGTTCTTACTCCGGTGTTTAATGTATGGAATAAAAGAAAGACAAAAAGATAGATAACAATAAAGACAGAGGTGAAAAGACAGACAAGGGGAGACACAAGGAAACACAGAAAAAGCACCCCGCGGCCCAGTTCCTTTCCCGTTCTTACTTACTGTGTGGAATAAAATAAACTGACAAAAAGATAGACAAGAAAAAAGACAGAAGTGAACAGACAGACACAGGAAGACACATACACATACACACACAAAAAAAGAGAAAAACCGTCCCGCTGCCCAATTCCTTTCCCGTTCTTACTTACTGTGTGGAATAAAATAAACTGACAAAAAGATAGACAAGAAAAAAGACAGATGTGAACAGACAGACACAGGAAGACACATACACATACACACACACAGAAAAAAAACAGAAAAATCGTCCCGCTGCCCAATTCCTTTCCCGTTCTTACTCCGGTGTTTAATGTATGGAATAAATTAAGCGTAATAACAGCGACGCCGTAATTAATGCCGCTAACACGTTCTTCCGGGCAGGTATACAAACAAGTCCTCCTAATGCCGCGCCGCAATGCGTACACGAGAGAAGAAAAAAAAGCATCCACAATAAATTTCCAATTGTATTAATTTTTCAAACGAGCGCACAGTATTTCGCGTTATTTATTCGTTTATTATTTTGTGGTTCTCTTCTGTTTCAAAGGCTGACGGTGGGGCTGCTGATGTTGATGCTGTTGATGTTGTTTGTTGTTTCGTGTGTTCGTGTGTTTTCATCCATTATTTTCGGGTAAGTTCTGCAATGAAAGATAAACATAACGATGGAGGTATTACGTGGTCGGCATACAATAGGCCCGCCCGCGCAAAATACACACAAACCCACGCAAACACGGGAGCAAACAGGCACAAACGTCCGCCTGAAATATGGATCAGGTAATTTTATTCTTTCCCCTTCTCGTGTTTTCTTGATGGCCGGTTTTCGGTTGCGGACTCAAAAGGAAAATAAACAATATCCAAACACACACACACACACACACACACACACACACACACACACACACACACACACACACACACACACACACACACAAAGGAAAATACATATGGTTCCCTTCTCTCTCTCTCTCTCTCTCTCTCTCTCTCTCTCCCCCTTCATCTCTCTTTCGTTCTTTTTCCATATCTCTTCTTCTCTGCCTCTGTTTCTTTATGATACTGTGCCCTTCCCTTTTTATTCTCCTGCTCTTACCTTCCCCTTCCTCCCATTCCTTTCCCATTCTTCCCTCTTCTTCCCTTTCTATTTTCACTTCATCCAATGCATTCTCTTATATTTATTTCCTTCCCTTTCCTTTCCCTTTATATTCCTGCCCTTCTTTTCTTTTACCTTTACTTCCTTTCCCTTTCCTGCCATTCCCTTTCCTGCCATTACCTTCTCGTCCTTTCCCATCCCATCACTTCCCATTCCCTGTCTTTCCCTTCCCTTCCTTTCTATTCCTATTCTATCCCGTCCATTACCTAGCAATTCTTCCCCTTCCCTCTGCATTCCATTCTTCCTCTACATCAGAATATGGCAATTAGCATCCGTAGACTTGCACGATAACTGGATCGGAGAGCAAAAACGGATCAACAGAGGGTCCTGAACTCTTACCGGACATCACTGAGCCTTATTTCCTGCTCCTGGGGCGTCCGTGACATAATTTATCTATGCCCCGGACCCTCGAGAGCGCCCTGCCGCCACGGGTCAGGCCGGGGCACTCTGCTAACAAGGCCAAATCTAATAAAGTCCATCCCACAGAGCAGACCGACTCAGAAAATGGAGTCCACTGTGATACTTCTTCGCTCCCTCCTCTCCTGCCTGTCTGCCTGCCTTCCTGGGTCTCTCCGTCTGTTTGTCTGCCTGTATACCTGCCTTCAGTTCTTCCTTACTTCCTTCCTCTTCGTCTGTCCGTCTTTCTACCTGTCTGATTTCTTGCTCCCTTCATTCTTTCCTCTTTCTCTGCTTGTCTTTTGAAATGCCTGCCTGTATATTACCTTCCTTACTTTCTTCTGTATATCTGTCTGATCTCTCCGTCTTTCTTCCTGCCTGCTTGTATAACCTGCCTTCCTTCCTTCCTTCCTTAATTCCTTTCTCTGCCTCTCTGCCTCCTTGCCTTCTTGCCTGTCTATTTATGTTTCTCTGTCTTTCTGTCTGCCTGCCGTCCTCTCTGACTGCCTACTTGCTTCTTTCTCCTCTTCACTCACTATCGTTTTTTCTTAACTGTTTTTCTTTCTTTTTTTGTCACGCCTTCATGCCTTTCTATCGCTCTTTTATGCTTTTTTTTCTGTTTCTCTTCCTCTTCGTCATTCTAATATTTTTTTTCTTTCCTTACTCTATTATTTTTTATCAGCTATTTTCTTTCTCTTCCTATCTATCCATTCATCTATCTATCTATCTGTCTGTCTATCTATCTATCGCTCGCTCGCTCGCTCGCTCTACACGTCTCGCGAGAGAATCTTTCAGTAATATTTAATGTCCACTGAAGAGCGTCACTTTAGTTAAATATTTTCTGCACTCTTGAGAATACAAAAAACTGACACCCGACTTATGTCAGGAGAAAAAGTGGACCTTATATATTATTGGTGGTGGTGGTGGTCCGGGTAACATTGGTTGTGGTGGTGTGGTGGTAGTGGTGGTGGTGGTGGTGGTGGTAAAGATGATTAGAGCATAAAAAACAATCATCTCATGTTACCTTACCCCCAAACACACACACACACACACACACACACACACACACACACACACACACACCATCCATTTTCTTCCTCCTCTTCTCCACAAAAGTTTCGCAGAATTAACTTTCGCAAAAAAACAAAAAAAATCCTACCCGCCTTTCTTACTCACCCACTCACCCACCCAGAGACTAACGCCAATGCGACAACCTCTTCCATTTATTATCATTCTCTTAATCACTTCCAATGTTATCAGCATGCCGGATGAAACATTGCTGAGGGTTATTGGTTACATCCAGTTTATAAATTTCCTCTATACAGAAAGGTACATGTATGCAAAGAGAAAAATGTAATAATTATAGGTTAACTATGTGGAATTTAAGAGGGGTGAAAAATATATAAGAGGCAACTGTTTGATTTTGAGTTGGTAATGACGAACATCTCTTGGTTACGGAAAACTTAGAATACGTCCGGAAGTGTAATTTCACACCATCACTAGAGGTATAAGAGAAGTATCCAATGCTCTAAACGACACATAAATCCATATATGAAGATTTCTCCTTTTTTCTTATTTGTTATTTTCATTAGTATTAGTATTACCATCAGTACATACTATCATCATTTTTCTGCAAATTACAGTTTTTCATAAAATTGAGACACCGAGTGATGTGCAGCTTATCACCATTTTCTTTTACGGGTATTATGTTTTTCCAGTTTCATTTCATTTCTTGTTTTACTTCTGGAAGGGAGAGACATGTATACTGGTGCCTTACATGTGTGTGTGGGGGGGGAGGGGGGGGGGGTTCGTGTGTGTGTGTGTGTGTGTGTGTGTGTGTGTGTGTGTGTGTGTGTGTGTGTGTGTGAGTGTGTGTGTGTATACCCGCCTACACGTACATATACATACGCATACGCGGCAGCCACGAGGCTCTCATGTTATTCTTGGCGATGGTTCGTTAGCACTAAATCTTCATGTAGCGTAATTATTTTAAATTTACGCAGTTTATTATGAAATTTACGACCCCCTTGGGAGCACATGCATAATTTAGTATAAGCAGCGCACGTCTTGCCTTGCTCCGTCTGCTCAGGTGTGTGACAGGCGAAGGTGATTCATAAGTCACCTGACATTATTTACCGTACGCACATCACCTTTTCCGCTGTAATCAAGTCTTGAGAGTGAGGAAGTGGTAGGCAAGCGACGATTACACTTGAATAGCACACTTAATACCTCAATAATAACATCAAATACAGTGCCAGTTCATTAGCAGCACTTGACATTATTTACAGTATACGCACATCACCTTTTCCGCCATAATCAAGTCCTAAGAGCGAGGAAGTGACACGCAGGCGATGACTACACGTTAAAAGCACCCTAGATGCGTCACACAATAACAACTAATACGTAACATAACTAAAATGAGTATAATAACACGTGCGACAATTAACCTTGCGCAGATTACCACTTTGGTCTAATTGAGGTGTGATTGTGCGCGCGTGACAGGAAGGTGCTTCGTCATATTAAAACACCTTATAGAGCAAAAATACTAAAAATACAGCTCTACACAAGCTCTCTATTACCTTTCCTTGTATATATATTTTTTTTATTTTACGTCTTGGCCTATTGCGCCGGTAGGCTTCTTCCCGGTGGATCCTGATGGTCGACCCAACCCGTTCTGGCGCAGGCGAGTGTTTATAGTGGCGCCATCTTGCAATGGCTCATGCTGCCCTCCCGGAGCTCATCTTTAATCCTAGAATCTAGAGTCCGGGTTGATAGGTGGTCTTCTGGACAGCGTCCTCCTAAACGCGGGGCCGTCTTGCTATCTGTTCAGCCACCGCCTGCAAACAATACTTCTTTCTAATTTGGCTTCTATCAGTGCCTTTCCTAAGCATTCCTACGTGTTTATTTCTTAAGTCCATTCTCGTCCTATTCCTCAATCTTTCCCTTATTTTCCACCTTCATCTATTTTTTGGTCTATAATTCTGTTTGTCTTCTTTAAGTAGCTCGCCAAAGTAGTTTTTTTCTTTCTCTGTAGCCTTTTGCATAGTCAATCTCATATGTAAGACAGTGTATATATTTTTCCGTCTTTCTTTTTTTTTTCTTTTTTGTAAATACCAATAAAAAAACCAGCGTGAGGAGGCATGCAGTTAGCAAGTTCAGAAGAAATATCGATAGAAGATAGAAAGAGATTTCTGTCCAGAAGAGCTGTGTGACATGAGGATGCATACTCCATACGAGGGGGACAATTCATATGTGTATGGGGGACAACAACTGTGCAGGGGAAGAACTGGTGGAGACTACAGAACGCCCAGCCTCGAGGAAGCTGATTTGTTGTCAAAGAATAGGGATAGTTGTTTGGAAGATTGTGTCGAGTGATAGGTGAGAACTGTGAGGTTTTGAGGGCCCACCAGGTTCTTCTGTCCCCCCAAAATTAAAGTGAGTCTGATAGCTAGGCGTTGCCTCAGCCCAGCCCAGCCTTGAGTCGTTGTTCTGAAAGAGGGGTCTCTCTAAAAAAAAGAAAGTTGAATAATAGAGTGGGAATCATCATGTAGGAATGGATAGGACAGTTCGTTTTGGAAAGAAGATCATCAATGAACAACAGAATGGGACACCACTGTTAATAGATTTGAAGAGGGGTGAACCGTCTACCACGGCAGAAATAGAACGAACAGAAAGAAAACTGATAGAAGGTACAGAGAGAAGGATAGAAGAAAAGATTTGTGCCAGACCTATCAAAAGCTTTTGATATGTCTGAAACCTAAGAGAGGATGACCAAGAGTCAGTTAATTGATTCAAATTTGACATTTTCTATAATGAAAAGATTTTTGGTTAGTCGGAGAATAGATTCAGAAATGTAAAGTTCATAATTAGCAGTAGTTTGAAGGCTGTATCTTTTTTGAGCTACCTCTCTATCATTGACAGCACGAGAACAAGCGTGATTAAACCAAGGCTTTATCACCTCTGTGATGAGCTGAGCACAGATAGGACAGGATGCAGAAATAAGATTGTGATCGAGAGCCCAACGGAGAGAACAGTTTGACAGAATATGCAGAAGGGTTTGAGGGAATGTTGGGCCGATCTCAAGACGGTCAGTGCTGGACCAACTGCTCTAGGTCGTTGAGGTTGCAGAAATTGAGAAGAAAGAGGTTCGAGGAGTTATCAAGACACCAGGCATTGTTTAATTTTGAGCCATTTTGAATTTTGGAAAAAGGTGTATATGTTATGTGAATGTAGTGTGGTGTGGATAAAGAGAGGATCTGTCTAGACAATAGGGAAATTCTCACCTCCCATATATACCTCATGTCTTCCTACCTACTCCAGCTATTTTATTATATATCACGGATCTTACACTTCATCTCTTTTTGTCACGACGTACATCACAAATATAATGGTTTACACAATCTATTCCCGTCCTTTCCTTCATATCTCCATTATTTTCAAGCATCTCTAATTTTTGGGGTTTGTTTATAAGTTTCTTTTATAAGTGTCTTACGTCGTTTTTTTTCTACATTCCTCTACATAACCAATCGCAAATATGAAAGACTATATCCTTTTTCGTCTCTCTATTGTATTTTTCTTTTTTTTTTAGATTATCATATTTCACGAATTTTTCACTTCATCTCTCTTCATCAAGTCTCGACGGGCAAGAGAGTCCCCCTCGCGGCCCAATCAAGCCCTTCACCCTTCATTAAGAAAATAGACGTCGCCTGAAAGAGCCCATGAAGCTGATGGCAAGTAATATCCATAAATTTTCCCGGCAAAACAATTATCCACCTATCTACCAATTTATCTACCCACCCACCTATTAAGCAACCTGTCCACCGGGGTATTTATGTATCATTTGCACACTTTACTTTATTAGAGAGAGAGAGAGAGAGAGAGAGAGAGAGAGAGAGAGAGAGAGAGAGAGAGAGAGAGAGAGAGAGAGAGAGAGAGAGAGAGAGAGAGAGAAGGATAGATGGATAAAGAGATAGACTAAGAGACTGACAGAGGTAGAGAGAGAAAAGGAAGAGAAAAATAGATAGATAGATAGATAGATAGATAAACAGAGAGAGAGAGAGAGAGAGAGAGAGAGAGATTGACAGAGGTAGAGAGAAAAGGAAGAGAAAATAGATAAAAAGATAGAAGAGGAGAGAGAGCATCGTGTACTGTACGACATTTCCCTGGGGCGTTATGGCAAAAGTACTGAAGATTAAGCATATACTAATACATTTTGCCGCCGGTCCTTAATTAAACTCATGCCGAAATATTATAATCACATTTTTCCTCCTCGTATTTTTCTTCGTCTCATCCCTTCAATCCCTCTCCCTTGTCGATAATATTTTTCCCTTATTCTATTCCTCATCTTCCCCCTTCACCTTCTCTTCCTTTTCTTTCTCACGCTCTTTCCTTCATTATTTTTTTTTCTCCCTAGTCAGTATTTTTTCCCTTATTTTATTCCTCATCTTCCCCCTTCACCTTCTCTTCCTTTTCCTTTTCACGCTCTTTCCTTCATAATTTTTTTTATTTTTTCTCCCTAGTCAGTATTTTTCCCTTATTTTATTCCTCATCTTCCCCCTTCACCTTCTCTTCCTTTTCCTTTTCACACACTTTCCTTCTTTATTTTTTTCCTTTTTCTCTCAAGTCAGTATTTTTTTTCCTTATTCTATTCCTCATCTTCCCCCTTCACCTTCTCTTCCTTTTCTTTCTCACGCTCTGTCCTTCATTATTTTTATTCCTCACCTTCCCCTTTCACCTTCTCTTCCTTTTCCTTTTCACACTTTCCTTCATTATTTTTTTTTCTCCCTAGTCAGTATTTTTTCCCTTATTCTATTCCTCACCTTCCCCCTTCACCTTCTCTTCCTTTTCCTTTTCATACTTTCCTTCTTTATTTTTTTTTCTCCCTAGTCAGTATTTTTTCCCTTATTCTATTCCTCACCTTCCCCTTTCACCTTCTCTTCCTTTTCCTTTTTATATTTTCCTTCTTTATTTTTTTTTTCTCCCTAGTCAGTGTTTTTTCTCTTATTCTATTCCTCATCTTCCCCCTTCACCTTCTCTTCCTTTTCCTTTTCACATTTTCCTTCTTTAATTTTTCCTTTTTCTCTCTATTCAGTATTTTTTTCCCTTATTCTATTCCTCATCTTCCCCTTTCACCTTCTCTTCCTTTTCCTTTTCACATTTTCCTTCTTTAATTTTCCCTTTTTCTCCCTATTCAGTATTTTTTTCCCTTATTCTATTCATCTTCCTCCTCCCCCTTCTCTTCCCTTTCTTCCTTACACATTTTCCTTCTTTAATTTTTCCTTTTTCTCCCTAGTCAATATTTTTCCCCTTATTCTATTCATCTTCCTCCTCCCCCTTCTCTTCCCTTTCTTCCTCACACACTTTTCCTCTTCATTTTTTTCTTTCTTATGATTTTTTTTCTTTCCCTTTCTTGCCGTTCTCCTCTTTGCTCTATTTGTTTCTTCCACTTTCTCCTTTCGACATATTCTCCTTTCTTCTTCTTTTTTTTGTCATATTCGGCACTCATTAATATTTCCTCTCCTGTCTTCTCTCCCCAATTTTCTCTTCTTATTTTCCCTTCTTGCCGTTCTCCTCTTTACAATACTAGTCTCTTACACTTTCTCCTTTCGACATATTCTCCTGCACTCTTTTTGTCATATTCGGTACTCTCAATAGTTCCTCTCCTCCCTTCTTTTCCTAATATTCTCATCTTATATTTCCTTCCTTCCCCTTTCAGTAGTTTTCATTTTTTTTTCATTATTTTTTTTCTCCGCTTATATTTATTGAAAAATTTCCTTCCTCGTTTTCTTTCTAATTTTTCCTTTCATTCTGTTTCTTCAAATGTTTCTCCTCTGTTTCTTCCCTTTTCATATTTCTTTTTTTTTCAATATTTTTACTTCACGTCAGGACTCTCCACTCCCTTTAATTCTTCCTCTTCCTCTACACACTCGTCTGTTATTACATGTTCCTTTTTTTTTTACCTTCTCTATCTTCTCTATAACCCTCATTCATTTTCTTATACTTGTCCTTCTCCTTCTTTCTCTCATCTCCTCTTTCCCCTTCGCCCTGTCACACACACACACACAGACATCAACATTACCTTCGTGTTGACCTGCTTCCCGTCGCTCCTGCCCTTGCTACTCTCATTTCGTCTTCTTCTCTTTGTTTTTCCCTACACTTTGCTCGTATTACATTTCCTCTTTTATGCTCTCGTTTCACTTGGTTATTCAACTTTTCCTTCTCTCATTTCTTTTCCCTTCATATATTCTCTCTCTCTCTCTCTCTCTCTCTCTCTCTCTCTCTCTCTCTCTCTCTCTCTCTCCGCCATTCCTCATTTTTCCGGGTTTCTCATTTCATCTGTTTGCGTTCCTCCCACTCGCTACTACTTCAATATTTTTCATCGTTCTTCTCTCCTCCTCTCTCTCCTTCCCTCCACCTCTCCTCTCCCCGGTGTTCCCTTTCTTTCGGATTTCTCATTCCGTCTCTGCGTTCCGCCCACCCGCTGCTCCTTCCATTCTTCCTCCAGCCCTCCATCACCCCTCCAAATGGACCTCCTTCTTCCCTTTCCTCCCATCGCCTCGGCTACACTTGCAATCCAATACTTTTCTTTCTACACAGCCGCGTCTCCGTCTTCCATCTTGCTCCGTCTGCAAAACGCTCTTCATCCCATTCTTCTCGCCTTGTGGGACTCTTCTTGCCCTTGCCTTCCTCCCGGAGTCTCTCTCAGGGTGTCACGGCGGAGGGCAGGGCCGGGAGGGTGGCATGGAAGGACGGGGAGAAGCTGGAGACACTGACAAATGGTTTCCTCTGCCTCAACAACAACCACAAATTTCTTAACTTCAAGCACGAGCCAGAACCATCGCCGCTGTGCACCCCCAGAGAGGACCTGACGCCTTGGTAGGGGGCTTTTACGACCTTCCTGGCTGCCTCGTGGGGGTGGTTGGGGGTTTAGTGGGGGAAGGGGGATCGACTTGGCATACCCCAGGGCAAAGGTCCGCTGCGGTTTGCTTTCGTTCCTCTTGACGCTGATGTGTTGCCCCTGGACGCCTCGCTGCTCTTGCTGTCGCCTTCGGTGCTATAAAAGTCGACGTTTGATCCCGTATCCGTAAACGATCGCTGAACGCCTTGCATGTAACCGCTCCGCCCTGCGATCCCGGCGGCGGCGAGGCTGCTTCGAGGGATGGCGGAGGACCGGGGTAAAAAAGATATCGAATGTCGAGATATAGAAACAAGATCAGCAAGAATGAGAATTATTATACCACGAGCGTTCCAAAATGCGGAGAGCCACAAATAGGAGTGGAAAAATATAAAAGAGTCAGGGTATCTTTTTTTTAGCTGAAGGGGGTTGGGTAGAGAGCACTTTCAGATCAAGATGGAACTAGACCAGAATCTGAAAGTGAAACCTAAAATATTAAAGGAAAGATGTACAACACATAAAGTAATAAGTAGGCGTGGGAGCAGGGCAACAGCAGCAGAGGAGCAAGCATACTCAGAAGCAAGGGAGCAGAGGAAACGGTGCAGGATGGGGAGGGGCGGGGGTGGAGCGAGCTGGAAGATGAAAAAGCAGACGGCCAAGCGATAAGGAAAGCAGACAGGTAAACAGGTAGACAAACAAGCAGGCAAACAGACATGTGGGCAGAGCAGGTAAACAAGCAGACAGGTAGGAGGGCAGAGCTTACAGGCATACAAGCATCCACGCAGAAAACTAGGAAAAGTGAGTAAGGAGATAAAAGCAAGCAAGCAAACAAAATAAACAAGCAGACGAGAGCCCAAAACAGGTAGGCAGACAAACAGGTAGGGTAGGGCATACAGGAAGACAATACAAGTAAGCAGGCAGATACGAGTAAACAAGGAAACTAGCGGGAGGAAAGACAAGCAAGACAGGAGATAAACAAGAAGACGGAAAGGAGGAGAGAGAAACTCGGGTGCAGGCAATCAAGCAGGAAAGTAAACAAGGTCACAGGTGGGAGGGAAGACAAGCAGGAACGGGAGAAAAAACAAGCACAGGGACAAAAAAAAGAAGGAGGAAGATAGAGATAAACAACAAGGAGGGGCAGAAAAACAGCAGAAAAACAAGCACAGAGATAAACAAGAAAATGGAAGGAGGAGAGAGAAAGAAGCCAGCAAACGGGTAAGCAGGCGGGAAGCGAGACGAGCGAGCAGGCAGACAAGCAGCAAGGGTGGTGGTGGTGATGGCGGTGAGGAAGGAGGGGAGCGGCGCACGGCAAACATCGGCTGACTGAGGACAATGAGCAATACGTAACCACCGACCTTCCCCAACGCCCCGGGAAGGTCTGTGGCGCGATGATGTGTCACGGGCAGGCACTTTTCCTTCACGCCGCCGCTTCCCGCTGATGACTCTATTCCGCGTTACCCCCCCCCCCCCCCCCCCCCCGGTCCCACTTTATCAGAGCCCAAGGCACAGCGGACATGGATTGTTATTGCCCATTTTTCTTTTTCCCTTCCCGGCCCTGTGTCCTCTCCTCCCTCCTCTTCTCTCCTCTTTCTCTCTTTTTTTTTCTCTCCCCCTCCTCCATTGCCGCTGTGTGTTCTCCTCCTCCTCTTTCTCCAGCCCATCTTTTCCTCTCCCTCCATCCCCGTCTTCTCCCTTCCTACCTGTGTTATCCGTCTCCCTCCTCTTTTTTTCTCCTCTCTTTCTTTCTATATATCTCTCCCCCTCTCCTCTACTTTTCCTCCATTTCCGCTGTGTGTTCTCCTCCTTCTCCTTCTCCTCCTGCCTACCTTTCCCTTCATCCCCGTCTTCTCTCTGCCAACCTGACGTCTCCCTCCTCTTTCTCTCCCTTCTCCTCCTCCTTTTCTCTCTCTCCTCTCTCTCCTCTACTCTTCCTCCATTTCCGCTGTGTTCTATTCCTCCTCCAGCCTAGGCCTTTTCCTCCATCTCCGTCTCTCTTCCTACCTGCCTCATTCTCCCTTTCCCTCCTCTTTCCCTCCTCCTCTTCCTCCGTTCAAACTTTTCCTACGTTTCCGAAATTCTGTTCCCCTCCCTCTTCCTTTTTTTCCACTCCTCTCTCTCCATTCCTCTCAATACCTTTTCTCCAACCTATTTTTCCTTCACCTGTCTCCCTCTCCACTCCCTTTCCTTCCTTTACTTCCTCCCTTTCCCTCAATCGCTTTAAAATCTCTCCTTAATTTTGTCTTTCCCTCACATCGCTTACCTTTTCCCTCCCCTTCCTTACCTTCTCTCTCTCCCTCTCTATCCATCTCCTTCATTCCTCTTCTTTAATTTATCTTCCTTCTTATTCCATTCACTTACGTCTTTCCCTATTCTTTCTTATCTTTATCTCTCTTTCCCCTTCCTTTCCCTCTCCCTCTCTATCCCTCTCACTTTCTTGATATCTAATTTCTTCCGCCTTTTCCTCTCCCTCTTCTTTTCTCTCCCTTTCTCTTCCTCTCCCTCTCACTCGTTCACCCTTTTCCTCTCCTCCCTCTCACTTTCTCACCCTTCTCTCCCTTTCCCTCTTTCATTCTCTCACCTCTTCCTTGCTTTTATATCTCTCTCTCCTTCTCATCTCTCTCCTTCGTTAACCCTCTCACTTCTTCCTTTCCTGTAATTCCCTTCTTTGCTACCTCTATCCTTCCCGCCTTTTCCTCTCCCCTTTTCTCACCCCCCCCCCCTCTCCCCCATCTTCTTTGCCTTCCTCTCCTCCCTCTCTTTTAACCCTTTCACTTCTTCCTTTCCTCTAATTCCCTTTCTTTGCTACATCTTTCTCGCCTTTTCCTCTCTTCCTTTCTCTCCCTCCGCCTCCTTCTTCCTCTCACACATGTCACTTCTTCCTTTCCTGTAATTCCCTTCCTTGTTACCTCTGTCCTTCTCGCCCTTTCCTCTCCCCCCTTTCTCTCTCTCCCTCCTTCTCCCTCTCCCTCTCCCACCTCCCACTCTCATCTACAGTCAGGTGAAGAAAAATTATTTAGCAAAGACCCAAATGTCAACCTCGTCGACTCATGCATAGAAACACGCCCTTAATATTTAGTCCTTTGTTTTCACCTCCTAGCCCCGCCTGTCAGTCTGCTGGGGTATTAAAGCAGTGAACGGCCCGCACCATTCCCCTGATTGGGTGGGAATTAAATATTTGACGCGGGGAAGCTTAAGTAAGAGGCTACAGGAAGGGTCTCGGGATTGAAATGTCGGGGAGCGAGTGAGGAAGAAAAAGGGGATGAGGTCATGGTAGTAGATGGGGAATATAATGTAGAAATAAAGGGAGAAAGAGAGGGAAAAGAGACTAAACAAAGGTAAAGATTTGAAGGTGTGGAACTAGTTAAATAAGAGGGTACGTGAGGGATGTGGGGGTTGACATGTCTGGGAGAGGGGGAGGGTGGACAAGGGGATGAGATCGTGGCTATGGAAAATGGGAAATATGATGAACAGAAAGATGGGAAAAAGAGAGAGAACGGTGACTGAACTAAGATGGAGATTTAAAAGGCTGGATTCGGTTAAGTAGTTTGTGGGAAATTGAATGTCTGGGAGCGAGGGAGGAAGGAAAATGGGAAGAGGTGGTTGCGGAAAATGGGGAATATGGTACAAAAAGAGGTGAAAAAGGGGAAGGAGAATGATATAAGATGAAAAACACAGGAAAGAGAAGAACTAGAGGTGGATATTTAAAGGGAAAGGGAAGGGGATGAGGGGGTGATAGAAGACTGGGGATATGATGTACAAAACGAGGGGAGAGAGGGGAAGGAAAACAAACTCAGATGTATATGAAAGACTGGAACTGGTTTTATAAGCAGCTAAAGAGGAACTCAGGGTTTTGAAATGCAGGGGGAGAGAAAAGGGGATGAGGACGTGGCTGAAGAGGGGAAATATGACGAACAAAAAAAGGTAAAAAAAGGAGAAGGAGGATGAACTAAGATAAAGAAGATATGGAGGAGTAGAAGTGGAGATGGAGGTTTGAGGTGAGGGGAAGAGAAAGAGGAAGAGGGGTAGTAGAAGATAGGGAAAACGAGAGGAAGGAGACTGAACGAAGATGAAGCTATGAAAGACTTGAACCAAAGCACTGAAATGGAGATGAAAGAGAAGAAGATAATTGAAGAAAGAAGAATAAATAGAGAGGAAATAGAGAGGAAAACGAGAGGAAGGAGGCTGAACGAAGATGAAGCTATGAAAGACTTGAACCAAAGCACTGAGATGGAGATGAAAGAGAAGAAGATAATTGAAGAAAGAAGAATAAATAGAGAGGAGTGTTGTTAGTGATGGTGGTAGACGAAAAATAGAATTATACAAAAGAAAATAAGAATAAAACAAGTAATGGGAGAAAACAGAGAAGTAGATAAAATATGAAGTAGTAAAGCATTAGTGGAGGGAGAATTGAGGAAGAAAAGGGTAAAAAGAAAAGAGAAGTAGAGGCCACGGAGGAAAGAAGGGAAGGTGAAGGAGAAGGAAGAGAATCACAGTGGGAATAACGGTGGAAGGGAGGGAGGAAGAGAGAAACGGTAGTGATGGTGGTGGTGGTTGTAGAGGTGGTGGATAAGACACAACGAGATGCAAAGGAAAATAAAGGAAACCGTAGAGAAAATAGAAGCGTAGAAAGACTAGAGATAAAGAATAAAACAGAGGAGAAACAAAGAGGAAAAAGAGGAAAGAAAAAGAAGGTAGATGAGACATGACAGAGAAGAAAAAAAAAGAGAAAGATGAAAGTAGAAAAGCTAGAAATAGGAAATAAAACAGAAGATAAAAAAACAGGGAAAAAAAGAAATAAAGGGAAGAAGAGAAGGAGGCTGATAAGGAATACGAAGAGAAAGACCATGGAGGGGAGGAGGAGGAAACAGAAGAAAGAGAGAAGAAAATAGGGTCACAGAGGGAGAGAGACTCGGGGGAGGGGGGGCAAAGGCAGGGAGGGGGTGGGGAGGGTCAAGGAAAGGTGATGTATAGGATAAGGGACAGGTAGGGGAGGCTGGGCATTACCTGAACAGGTGACCCGCTGTTCAAGGGGGGACTGCGGCGCGGGACGACCTGGTGTGATGTGAAATTACTTCCATATCAGAGAAATGTGGGAGTCCGGCGAGAGAGAGAGAGAGAGAGAGAGAGCGGTAACAAGAAAAAGAAAAACATACATACCTCCCTCACACGAGAGCTAAGTACTGCCAATCACTACATTACCTGAAAAACAAAAGAAAAAAAAACATTAAGTAACAAACCATAAGCAACGAATCACCAACCAAAAATAAATAAATACAAGAGGTATACCAAAGAAGGGGAACTTACATGAAGAAACAAACACCGTATCAAAAGGAGTCGTAAGGGAACGTCAAACACACCACCAAGAAAGCACCAAATAATAAACAAAGGAACAACCCGAAGCCCCCACAAACGCCCCCCGTGGCTAAGCAGGTAACCACAGACCCGCCAACACCTGGAGAAGAAAGGGAAAGGTTAGGATAAAACGGGACAGGTAATGTATGGATAGGACAGGTGTGTGAGTGTAGGTAAGGGATGGATAGGAGAAGGAAGGGAAGGGGAAAGGAAGAAGGGAAGGGAAGGGAAGGGATGGGAAGGGAAGGGAAGGGAAGGGAAGGGAAGGGAAGGGAAGGGAAGGGACGGGATGGGAATTGATGGGAAGGGAAGGGAAGGGAAGGGAAGGGAAAGGAAGGGAAGGGAAGGGAAGAAAATGAAAGGAGAGGAAAGGAAAGGCTAGGAAAAAAAGGGGGAAGGGAAGGGAAAGGGATGGGAAGGAAAGGGAAGGGAAGGGAAAAGAACGGAAGGGAAGGGAGGAAAAGGGAAGGGAAGGAATGGGAAGGGAAGGGAAGGGGAGCGGAGGGGAGGGAAGGGATGGGAAGGGAAAGGAAAGGAAGGGAAGGGAAGGGAAGGAAAGGATGGGATGGGATGGGAAGGGAAGGGAAGGGACGGGAAGGGAAGGGAAGGGAAGGGACGGGAAGGGGAGGGGAGGGGATGGGAGGGGAGAGAAAGGAAGGGAAGGGAAAGGATGGGAATTGGTGGGAAGGGAAGGGAAGGGAAGGGAAGGGAAAGAAGAAGGAAAGGAAAGGAGAGGAGAGGAAAGGAGAGGGAAAAAAAATAGTACGGTAAAGAATGGAAAGGGATGGGAAGGAAAGGGAAGGGGAGGGCAAAGAAAGGAAGGGAAGGGAACCAGAGAAGAGGGAAGGGGTGAGAAGGAAAGGGAAGGAGTGGGAAGGGAAGGGAATGGAAGGGGAGGGAAGGAAAGAGAAGGATGGAAAGGGAAGGGAAGGGAAAGAACGGTAAAGGTAAGACAGGTAGTAAATAAGGACGGTTAAGATAAGGTAAGGTAAGAAAAGGAACAATAACAAATAGAGAAAAGGAAACGCAGCGTGCAGTCCTTACCTGAACCGCCGATCCCACGCATCACCTCACCTTTTTCTCACCTTAGCTTACCTGCCTCACCTCAAATTACCTCACCCTGTTTCACCTCACTATACCTAACGTCATCTCATCTGGTCTCAACTTACCTCATTATAAATCACTATAATTCATCTCGCCTCACTTCCTATCATATCACTTCATCTCACATCACTTCATCTCATATCACTTCATCTCACATCACTTCATCTCATATCACTTCATCTCACATCACTTCATCTCACATCACTTCCTCTCATATCACTTCATCTCACATCACTTCGTCTCATATCACTTCATCTCACATCACTTCACCTCATATCACTTCATCTCACATCACTTCACCTCATATCACTTCATCTCACATCACTTCCTCTCATATCACTTCATCTCACATCACTTCATCTCATATCACTTCATCTCACATCACTTCCTCTCATATCACTTCATCTCACATCACTTCATCTCATATCACTTCATCTCACATCACTTCCTCTCATATCACTTCATCTCACATCACCTCATCGCATCATCCATTCATCACTTCATCTTGCCTTATATCTCATCATCTCACCCACACTCACCTCACCTCACCTCACTTTACCTACCCTCACCTCACCTGACAATATATTACAGCATCCCACCTCGCCTACAAATCACCTCATTTCAACTCATCTCAGCTCATCTTATAGCATATCACAGCATCCCAGCTCACCTTCGAATCACCTCACCTCAAATCATCTCATCTCATCTCAACACATCTCCCCTCATCTCATCTTACAGCACATCATAGCATCCCACGTCACATTCAAATCACCTCATCTCAACATATTTCCCCTCATCTCACCTTACAGAACAGCACAGCATCCCACCTCACCTCAAATCACCTCGTCTCACTCACCTTACCTGGCTCACCTGGGCGCGCGGAGGTCCATTTACCTTTACGTTTCACAAATCGGATTAGAAGTGGCCGGAAAATCGCGTTTAGGATTACGGTGATCACGGCGGGATAATGCCTTGGACGCGGCCGATGCATAAAACATAACAGCAGCACCCGCGCCGGCCATTCGCGAACACTGCCCCGGAAACTTGTTATGGAGATGAGACACAACCCCACCATCCCCGCGGCCCGCTCTCCCCCGCTGAACGATGATCTGTTTTCGATTTATCTGCCATCCTCTTTTGTATCCCTTCCCACCCTCCTCTTCCCTTCCACTACGTTCATTTGGTTGTATTTATTATCCCTTCCTTTATTTTCCTGTTCCTCCTATTCCTTCTAGTCCTCTCTCCTTCTCCCCTTTGCTTTCGTTGTCCCTCTCCTCTCTGTAAACTGTTCTGCCTTTCCACAATTTGTTTATGTTTTATTTATCATCGTTTTTGTGTCCTTTCCCACTCTCCTCCTTCTCCATTAGTTTGTCTCTTCTTTCTATCGTTTTATCTTCGTTTTTCTTCTATCTCTTATCGTTATTTACCTGTTCTCCCTTTCCTCTAGTTTCTTACCTGCCTTGCCTTTCCTCCTCTCCTGCATAAGCTGTTCTCTCTCATTTATTTTCTTTCCTCCTTTATTTCTGCTCATCTCCGTATTATCGTTATTTACCTGTTTTACCCTTCCTCAGTTTCCTTACCTACCTGTCTGTCTAATGGCTCACCTTCCTTAGCTGTAGTTTATCACCCCTTTTCTTTCCCCCTTTTTCTAAGTCCCTCATTTCACTCTTCTTGTCCTTTTTCTTGTATCTCTGTTTCCTTGGCCTCCTTACCTTCTTCCATCTCCCTCCCTCTATTGCAGTTCCCTGTCTAATTTCTCTTTCCCTTCTCTCCTCTCCCTTCCTTTCCATTACTTCCACTTTCCCTCTCTTCAATTCTTCTTCTTAATCTGCTTTTTAACAACCCCGGACTCCTTTCTTTTTACTCCTTTTCTCCCTTCCTCTTTCCTTTCTTTTTCTTCTCTTTTTTTCTGCTTTCCTCTCGTTTCCTTTTTCCCTCCCTTTTCTCTATTTTCTTACCAGCATCTTTTCTCCCTTTTCCTATTTCCTCCTTTTTGTCTTTCCTTCTAATTTATCAATCCCTGTACACCTTTTCTTTTGTTCCTTGTCCCTATCTCTCCTCTCTCCTCTTTCCTCTTCCCTTCCTTACCGACCCTCCAATCTTCTTCCTTCCCTGTCTGCCCTCTTCTCTTCTTCCTTCCAAATGTCTCTCCCTTATTATCCTTTGTTTTCTTACCTCCTCCCCTTCCTCTCTTCTCCTCCCTCCATCCTTTCTTCGTGTCTACCTCCCGGGCCAGCCTCAAGATTCTTCACTGTTCAGGAATCGAGAAATCCGGAAACCTTTGCATCTTATTAATGATTTCTGGAATAATATGACGAAAACATCCTGAGGGAAAATATAACGAAATGTTTTTACTTATTTTTGTAGCATGTTTATATGACAGTCGAAATAATAAAACATAATTGCCAAAAGTGCGCATCCATTACAACCCAAAATAATACAAATAAATGAAATATAAGGAATAAGCCCTCCGGTAACTTGGACCCAATTACCTTTTCGAATAATACAGTTTCATATTTCAGGCCCACAAATATATATATTTTTTACCGCACACACTCCGAAGCCTGTTTGATTAATTTATTTTTATTGTTACTGCTAATGCTATTACTCTAAATCATTCTTTTATTATCGTTATTATAAGTTTTATCTATTAGTTTGATTATTACAATTATCATCATCATCAATATTATTATTATTATTATTATTATTATTATTATTATTATTATTATTATTATTATTATTATTATTATTATTATTATTATTATTATTATTATTATTATTACTATCATTATTATTATTGTTTTTATTGTTAGTATTGTTGTTACTATTATTACTATTATTGATGTTGTTCTGAAAATTCATAGTCATAATTATCATCACTAATACTCTTATAATTAACCCAAGTCTAAATCCCGGAGATTGTGTTTAGGTGACCTTGTGATCACATCATTATCAATATTACCACTATCATTACCAACACCATCACACCATTGTTTCTGTTCATGCCTAATACAGGTGAGCCAGCTGGAGGAGGACAGCAGAGGGGAGAGAGGGACGAGTACAGGCGGTGAGAGCGAGGAATAATATGAGATGCCAAGGGACAACAAGTGGGAGCAAGGGAGAGTTAGGGAGAGGAAGGGAGAGCAGGGAAGAGGAAGGGAGAGCAAGGGACAGCAAGTGGTAGCAAGGGAGAGGAAGGGAAAGGAAGAGGTAGGGATAGGAAGGGAGAGCAGGGAAGAGGAAGGGAGAGCAAGGGACAGCAGTAGGTAGCAAGGGAGAGGAAGGGAAAGGGAGAGGTAGGGAGAGGAAGGGAGAGCAGGGAAGAGGAAGGGAGAGCAAGGGACTGCAAGAGGTAGCACGGGACAGTAAAGGAAAGGTCGGGAGAGCAGGGAAGAGAAAGGGAGAGGAAGGGGAAGCAAGGAAGAACAAGGGAGAACAGGGAGAGGAAGAGAGAAGAATGGAGAAGAAGGGAGAGCAAGGGAGAGAAAAGGAAATAAAGAAGAAGAGAGAGCAAGGAAGAAGAATGGAGAGTAAGGGAGAGGAAGGAAGAGTAAGATAGCGGAAGGGAGAGCAAGGGAAAACAAGGGAGAGGAAGGGAGATCAAGGGAGTGAAAGGGATGAGGAAGGGATGAGGAAGGGAGAGCAAGCATATATTCATCTCCCAACCCCTCCGAACACACACCGCGCGGAGGCTGTGGTTGCTTCACTTTCCTGACCCGTGTCCTGAGTCGGCTAATACTCTTGTCCCCTTCCTACCATTTGCTTAGGCTCCTCCTCCTCCTCCTCCTCTGTTTCTCTCCTCCACCCTTTGCTTAAGATTCTCCCTACATGTTCTGTCTCCCCGTCTCTGCCTGTCGTGGTCCTATTCCTGTTTTAATATTGTTCCCTTTCTCTGCCTATTCCTGCTTTTGGTTCTGTCCGTGTCTTCTCCCCTTCGTGCATGTCCTGAGTTTGTTTTGGTTTTGCTTTGGTATATTCGTACTGTGTCACATAGTCTGTTATTTTCCTATATTTCTTCCTTTTTTTTTCGTTTCCTTTTGTGTGGTTTATGTCTCTGCTTCTGTTTTTTAGTCATTGTTTGTGTTTCGATGTTTTTTTTATATATTTTAAGTTCGGTTTATCTATCTGTCTCTCTTTAAGCTCTTTCTATTCGTATATGTGGCTATCAATGTGTGAGTGTCTATGTATCTCTTTATTTACCTATGTCTGTCTCGGTGCTGTCTCCGTCTCTTGGCATCCTTTTCTTCTACCTGTTTCTTTATCTCTTTTTCATTCCGGCCTCCTCAGCGATCTATCTGTGACTCTTCCTCTGTTACATGATGCATCTTTCTCTCGCAGGTTCCAGGTACTGTCTTTGTCTCTCGGTATTTCTTTCTCGACCTGTGTCTTTGTATCTTTTTTTTTCTGTCTTTGTTAGTGATCCATCAGTGACTCTTCCTCTGTTCCACTCTGTACCTTTCTCTCTCAGGTCCCTGGTATATAAATTTAGTTGTGTCTTTGTCTCGTAATGTCCCTTTCTCTGCTAGTGTCTTTGTATATTTATCAGTGATTTATTAATGACCTCAACCTCTCTACCTCCCTACCCCTCTACCTCTCTACCTTACTCTTTCCTAATTTCTTCCTCTCCCTTATCTCCGTTCTCTCCTCTTCTCCACTCATACCAGCCATTATTCCCCTTTCTTCTCTCCTTCTTCGATTCCATATTAACTCTTTCTTCTTCTTATCCTCACTTCCTCTTTTCCTCACGTTTTAAGTTTTTTGTATCTATTATCCCATTCCTTCCTCCTCCTGTTCTTCCTATCCCTTCCAACCCTCTCTATCTGCCACCTTCTTGTATCTATTATCCCATTCCTTCCTGCACCTGTTCTTCCTATCCCTTCCAACCCTCTCTTATGTCACCTTCTTGTATTTATTATCCCATTCCTTCCTGCTCCTGTTCTTCCTATCCCTTCCAACCTTCTCTATCTGTCACCTTCTTGTATTTATTATCCCATTCCTTCCTGCACCTGTTCTTCCTATCCCTTCCAACCCTCTCTATCTGCCACCTTCTTGTATCTATTATCCCATTCCTTTCTCCTCCTGTTCTTCCTATCTCTTCCAGCCCTCTCTATCTGTCACCTTCTTGTATCTATTATCCCATTCTTTCCTGCTCCTGTTCTTCCTATCCACCTTCTTGTATCTATTATCCCATTCCTTTCTCCTCCTGTTCTTCCTATCTCTTCCAGCCCTCTCTATCTGTCACCTTCTTGTATCTATTATCCCATTCTTTCCTGCTCCTGTTCTTCCTATCCCTTCCAACCCTCTCTATCTGTCACCTTCTTGTATTTATTGTCCCATTCCTTCCTCCTCCTGTTCTGCCTATCCCTCTCAACCTTCTCTATCTGCCACCTTCTTGTATCTATTATCCCATTCTTTCCTGCACCTGTTCTTCCTATCCCTTCCAACCTTCTCTATCTGTCACCTTCTTGTATCTATTATCCCATTCTTTCCTGCACCTGTTCTTCCTATCCCTTCCAACCTTCACTATCTGCCACCTTCTTGTATCTATTATCCCATTCCTTCCTCCTCTTGTTCTTCCTATCCCTTCCAACCCTCTTCTGTCACCTTCTTGTATTTATTATCCCATTCTTTCCTGCACCTGTTCTTCCTATCCCTTCCAACCTTCACTATCTGCCACCTTCTTGTATCTATTATCCCATTCCTTCCTCCTCTTGTTCTTCCTATCCCTTCCAACCCTCTCTTCTGTCACCTTCTTGTATTTATTATCCCATTCTTTCCTGCACCTGTTCTTCCTATCCCTTCCAACCTTCACTATCTGCCACCTTCTTGTATCTATTATCCCATTCCTTCCTCCTCTTGTTCTTCCTATCCCTTCCAGCCTTCTCTATCTGTCACCTTCTTGTATTTATTATCCCATTCTTTTCTGCTGCTGTTCTTCCTATCTCTTCCAACCCTCTCTATCTGTCACCTTCTTCGTACCCTTTCCCACCCTACTCCTCCTCTTCTTCCTCCTCCTCCTCCATGTTTGTATCTATTATCCTTTTCTACCTCCTGCACTTCAGCCACACTATATCTTTCTCTCTCTGCCCCACGTACCGAGAAGACGTAGCACAGACTCGGGGTGGTGGTGGTGGCGGTGACAGCTGGCCACCGCCCGGGCGTATCGAGTGTCGCAGCTGGTAATGTATTGGCCGGGTGACAGATGGCTTGAGACCACTCCCGGTAATGACCTAACACTCATGCCTCACAGACCCACGGAACCACGCTGATCTCTCTCTCTCTCTCTCTCTCTCTCTCTCTCTCTCTCTCTCTCTCTCTCTCTCTCTCTCTCTCTCTCTCTCTCTCTCTCTCTCTCTCTCTCTCTCTCTCTCTCTCTCTCTCTCTCTCCCTGGCCGCTTACTCATGCACACACATACGCACGCACGGAGAATTAAAGTATTTCTTACCAACCCAAGTCTGAATCCAGGTCTTAGTGAGATTGAGGACGGTGACCTTGAGGGATTCTGACCCGCACATGTGACCTTTTGTTGACCCTCCCTGCCTCTCTCCCTCTATCCTCCCTTCTTTCTCTCCCTTCACCTACTGTTATATTCTCCACTTTCCTCCTTCATATTTTTCCTTCCTCTCCCTTCTCCCTTTCTCTCCCTTCTCTCCTTCACTCACACCAGCCATTTTATCCTCTCTTCCGCTCTTCTTCCGCTTCCCTATCACTCTTTCTCCTTCTTACTCTCTCTTTCTCTTTCCCTCACGTTCTATCCCTTCTCCCATTCGCTCTATCTTCTCCAGCCTTCCTTTTCTTAGTATTTTCTTCCTAACTCTTTCTCTGCTCTACATTTTATTTCCCTTTTTTATCTCCTCTCTCTCTCACTCTCCATCCATCCCTTTATCTTTCTCAGCATCCCTCCCTCTCTCTTTCTCTCCATCCATCCCTCTATCTTTCTCTCTTTCACTTCATCCCTCCCGCCCTCTCTCACCACCCATCTCTATCTCTCCATTCATCCCTCTTTCTTTCCATCCATCCATCTATCTGTCCTCCATCCCTTCCTCCTCTCTCTCTCCCTCAGGTGTGACGTGGCTCAGGTAAGCCTCGCCCAGGTCGCAGGTGTGAAAGCGACCCCCTAAACATACAGGTGAGCTTTGATTATTCCCTCACCTGGGCAGTGCATGGCAATTCCTCATCTGTGATTCGCCTGGCTTTAAACGGATCTGCGGGATATGGGGGCGAGGCGCTGGTTTGCTGTGGGCCATTCCTATTTCCCTTTGTTTTGTTGTTATTCGGTTGGTTTCTTTTATTTCCCTTTGTTTTGTTGTTATTTGGTTGGTTTCTTTTATTTCCCTTTGTTTTGTTGTTATTTGGTTGGTTTCTTTTATTTCCCTTTGTTTTGTTGTTATTTGGTTGGTTTCTTTTATTTACTATTGTTATTTTGGGGGGTCGTTGTTATCCTGTATGCTTACCTATTCCTCAGTCGTTATTTTCTCCGTTTTCTTTTCCTCTTACAGCTGTTTATTCATTTATTGCTTTATTTTTTTCTGTTTGGAGGTTGTTTTCTCATGTCTTCCCTCCTTCTCCTCTTCGTTCAGCTCATCTTCCTCATCCTCTTCCTCCTCTTCATTTTGTTATTGTTCTCACATCTATATCATTATTCTTTCATCCTTCATACATAGAATTAGCATTTTCTTCATCCTACTTTTATTCTTCCTCCTCTTTCTCTTCTTCTTTCTTTTTCTATCCTAATTTTCAAACAATTATTGCGTCCCCTTGCATATATTTATCTGCATTCTCATATATCTACTCCTCCCCCTCTTCCTTTTTCTCCGCTTCATCCTCTTCTTCCTCCTTTTAATTATTCAATTTTTATCTTAACTTCCTTTCCAATATTCCCTGTACATCTGCATCCTTAAATATCTCCTATTCCACCTATTTTTGTGCTCCATATTCTTCTTTGTCTCTTCTTTCTTCTTCGCACCTCCTCCGCCTCCACTAACTTCATTCCTCCTCTTCCTCCTTACTCCTCCTTTCTTTCCCTCCACATTCCCTTCTACCTACAGGTCATTCTTAACCTCCTCCTTGACCTACATTACCTCACATTTACCTCCTCTGCGTCCTCCTCTACCTCACCTACAACTCTTTTACAGCTTGTTTCTCTTCCTCCTCTATCTTTTCAAAACACTTAATTCCTCATCCTCTATCAGTTTTCTCCTTCTACTTATTGCCTATCTTTTTTTCTCTCTACCTACAACACCTCCTGTTTTCACGTTCCTTTCTATCTCCTCTTTCTTATCCATCTTCAGTCTTCTTCAATATCAGTCAAGGTCTTTCTCCCTTTACTCCTCTATACCGTATTTCCTTTCAATATCTCCTCTTTCTCCCATACGCCCCTCTTAACATCCTCTTTCTTTTCCATCTCTAGTCTTCCTTAACATGCACACAAGCCCTTCCATACTCTTTGTTCCCCCTTCTCTACGATATTTCAATCCTGTACCTCCTCCTCCTCCTCCTCCTCTCCCTAACCTTTTCCGTTCACGCCCCTATAACCAACTCTTTTTAATCCATACCCAGTCTTCCTCAGCATCCTCACAAGCCCTTCCACCTCTATCCCACCTGCTCCTCTTCCTCCTTTTCGACCTAACCTTCGCCTTTCACGCCCCTCTTAACAATCTCCCATCTTCTATATTCACATAAGCTCTTCCACCTTTACCCCACACGCTCCACCTTTGCTTCACCTTTTCCACCGCCTCCTCCACCCTTGCACAGTCTCCCCTTGGCCGTGAAATCTCCGCTCCTCGCCTCACTTCACACGCGACCCTCCAAGCACCTCCTCAAGCCGCCCTCCCCACCGACTCTACTGTTCCGCCTGGCTGCCCCCTTCCACGGGCCGCCTATGCCACGCGTCGCCGCCGTCCGAGAGTTCTTTATATATGCTCTGTAAATATTCATCGTGGGGTGGCCGGCGTCTGAGCATCACCGACTCCGTGTTCTGGGGAAAATTTGCATATATTTCTACTCTCTCACTGCCTTTGCCTTATACCCCCCCCGTCCCGTCTCCCCATCTCTCTCTCGTCCGTTCTAACATATCTAATCTCATAGCCCCGTAGAATGCCCTCTGGATTTTCAAGTAGATGCAGCTGTTTTTTTTTTGTTGTTGTTGATGTTTATCTGTTTATTTACTTACTTTATTTTTTTTATGAGGTGATGTGCCTCGTGTATCTCTTTCCCTCTCTCCTTTTCTACTTCATCTTACTTCATCACAAAAAATCGAGGTAAAGAGTTTTTTTATATGTTTTGTGGGTGGATGTAACGAGCTTTCTTTTTTTTATGTTTCATCCTATGGCGCCGGTAGGTTTTCTTGGAGGTGCCTAATGGTCGGCCGCAGCCCGATGTGGCGCAGGCAAGTGTTTATAGTGGCGCCATCTTGCTTGACTCATGCTGAAACCCGGTGCTCATCTTTGATCCTCTTTTGAGCGAGAATCTAGAGTCCGGGTTGACAGGTGGTCTTCAGGACAGCATGTGGGTAGTTTAAGGCCACTTGGCGGTGACGGAAAAGTCCCAGCTTGTGGCGGAGGGCAGGACTCAAACCCGCGTCCTCCTGGACGCGACGCCCGCACGCTAACCACTCAGTCACCGTCTTTTTTTTTTTATATTTAGTTTTCTTCTGGTTTTCTCTCTTCCCTTCTCCTTCTCTCCAATTCATCTCAAGTCATCCCAAACTATCGCATTAAAAAGTTGCCTCAAAATTTGTGAGTGGATGTAACGAGTATTTTTTGCCGTTCCCACATCCCTTTCCTTTTCCTCATCTCTGGTATTTCTAAAAGAGATACGCCCTCTATGTATCTTCCCTTCTCCCCCCCCCCCTCCTCCTCCTCCTCCTCCTCCTCTCACCTCCGCCCTAACCCTCCCCAACGCATCACACTTTGGAATGCTCTCCCGATTTTTTTTAGTGGACGTAAACGATTTTTTCTGGCAGTCATTTTTTACACGCTCGGGTTTTTCTGAAGTGATACTCCTAGAGTCAAGAGTTCAGTGCGTGGACTAGAGATTTTCAGCGTCTTGACTGGCGTGGCGTTCTTGAGACCTCCAAGCTGAAGAGGAGGAGGAGGAAGAGAAGCTGGAGGTGGTGGTGGAGAGGGAAGAGGAGGAAGGAGGGAAGAGGAAGAAGGAAGGAGGAGGATGGGAAGGTGTTGGCACGAGTCTTAGAGGAGGAGGAGGAAGAAGAAGAACAGAGGAAGAATAAGGAGGAGGAGAAAGAGGCTGGAGGTGATGGTACTGATGGAGAGGAAGGAGAAGAGGGGGAAATAGAAGGAAGGAGGACTGAAAAGATGCGGCACGATAATAAAAGGAGGGAGAAGAATAGTAAGAATAGAAAAGGAAGAAAAGAAGAAGGGAATAGAAAAGGTGACACGAGAAGTAGAGGAAGAGGAGGATATAACAATGTGGAGGAGCGAAAGGAAGGAAACTAAAGGAAGATGAGGAGGAAAATAAGGAGCAGGAGAACGAAGAGGAGAACGAGGGAAGGGAAGAGAATGATCAAAACGAGAAAGACGAAGAACGAGAATCATTATATGACCAGAAGACTCCATTTAAACGTGGTACCAGAAAGAAGGAAACAAAAGGAAGATGAGGAGGAAAATGAGGAGCAGGAAAATGAAAAGGGAGACGAGGGAAGGGAAAAAAAAAATCAAAACGAGAAAGACGAAGAACAAGAAACATTACATAACAAGAAGACGCCATTTAAACGAGGTACCAGAAAGAATGAAACAAAAGGAAGAAGAGGAGGAAAATGAGGAGCAGAAGAGGGAAGAGGAGGAAGAGGAAAAGGAAGGGAAGTATCAAAACGAGAAAGACGAAGAACGAAAAACATAACATGACAAGAAGACTCCATTTAAACGTAATAACAAAAGGAAGGAAACAAAAGGAAGATGAGGAGCAGAAGAAAGGAAAAGGAGGATGAAGGGTGGGAAAAAAAGGATCAAAACAAGAATGACAAAGAACAAGAAAGGTTACGTGACCTGAGATCGCATTTAAAGAGTACCAATCCTTTGTTTGAATATCGAGACCCTCCAAAAAGACTCCAATTCCTTAATCCCTCCAAAGAAAGACATAAGGGGAGGGAAGAGAAGGTTCAAAACAAGGAAGACGAAGAACGAGAAACATCTAGTAACCATAAGATTCCATTTAAACAGTACCAATCCTTTATTTGATTATCGAGACCCTCCAAAAAGACTTAAATTCCTCAATCTCTCCAAAGAAAGACATAAGGGGAGGGAGGAGAAGGTTCAAAACAAGGAAGACGAAGAACGAGAAACATCAAATAACCATAAGATTCCATTTAAATAGTGCCAATCCTTTATTTGATTATCGAGACCCTCCAAAAAGACTTAAATTCCTTAACCTCTCCAAAGAAAGACATAAGGGGAGGGAGGAGAAGGTTCAAAACAAGGAAGACGAAGAACGAGAAACATCAAATAACCATATGATTCCATTTAAATAGTACCAATCCTTTATTTGATTATCGAGACCCTCCAAAAAGACTTAAATTCCTTAACCTCTCCAAAGAAAGACATAAGGGGAGGGAGGAGAAGGTTCAAAACAAGGAAGACGAAGAACGAGAAACATCAAATAACCATAAGATTCCATTTAGATAGTACCAATCCTTTGTTTGAAGATCGAGACCTTCCAAAAACAGCCTCCAATCTCCTCCATAGCAAAGAATCCAACCCACACTTTATTCTGTACCACCATATATAAGGGAAAAGGTTACTGTACTTAATTCTCCCTCATGCATCAGACAGACACAAGGCATAAGAGCGACAGGACGGGTTGTTTCTGGGAGTTTATTTTTTTCTTATTCTAACTCACGATTCGCTCTCGGCAGCTCTACACTTTTACCGCAGAGGGCGTCGAGGGGAGAATTAATGAAGCTAATGTTGGGTGAAGTGTTTGGATTTATCTTGGGCCGGTTGGTGAAGTGTGTGTGTGTGGACTTAACTCACCCGATTATCACCTTATAGAGAGAGGGTGGTCGTAGTAGTAGTAATCGTAGTAGTAGTAATAGTAGTAGTAGTAGTAGTAGTATCAGTAGTAGTAGTAGTAGTAGTAGTAGCAGTAGTAGTAGTAGTAGAGAGAGAGAGAGAGAGAGAGAGAGAGAGAGAGAGAGAGAGAGAGAGAGAGAGAGAGAGAGAGAGAGAGAGAGAGAGAGAGAGAGAGAGAGAGAGAGAGAGAGAGAGAGAGAGAGAGAGAGAGAGAGAGAGAGAGAGAGAGAGAGTGTGTGTGTGTGTGTGTATGTTTGTTTGGTAACTAAACATCACGAATAAACAGATGCGCAATACAATGGACTCGTGATTGCTTTCCCGTGTGTGTGTCTGACGAAAATGGAATAGGTAATCAAAGGCTTAATTCTGCAGTGGCTTACTAAAAATCCCTTCGCTAGTACGTGGAAAGTAAATCGGAAACAATAACAATAATAATAATAATAATAATAATAATAATAATAATAATAATAATAATAATAATAATAATAATAATAATAATAATAATAATAATAATAATAATAATAATAATAATAATAATAATAATAATAATAATAATAATAATAATAATAATAATAATAAGAAGAAGAAGAAGAAGAAGAAGAAGAAGAAGAAAAGGAAAAGGAAAAGGAAAAGGAAGAAGAAGAAGAAGAAGAAGAAGAAGAAGAAGAAGAAGAAGAAGAAGAAGAAGACGAAGAAGAAGAAGAAGAAGAAAAAGACAAAGAAAAAGAAAAAGAAGAAGAAGACGAAGAGGACGAAGACGAAGACGAAGAAGAAGAAGAAAAAGAAAAAGAAGAAGAAAAAAAGAAGAAGAAGAAGAAGAAGATGAAGAAAGATAAATAACAAGAAGAAGCAAGATAAAAAACAAGAACAAGAATAACAAGAGTAAAACAGGAACAGAAACAAAAAAACAAGCAAAAAAAAAAAAACAAGAACAAGCTCAAAAAGAATACGAAGAAATTAATAAAAAACGCAGATAAGTAATATGAATAAAATAATAGTAATAAAAAAAATTCCATGGCACTGCATATTCTACTGTGTCAAGAATTTTAGTAAATTTATAAGCTTTCAGAAAAAGTCGTCATCTTCGTTTTTCTATAAATAAAAAAAGAAAACAAAATAGATGACTTTCCAATAATAAAACATGATACTAAAACAACAACAGCGGGCTTTTTTCAGCATTGTTTTCCTTTTTTTTTTTTTGCCCTTGAGCTGTTTCCTTTACAGTAAAAAAAAAAAAATGCTTAAAAGTCCCTGAAAATCTGACCTGTGACAAAAGAGAGTTGAATCTAGAAACTAATTCGAGTGGTCATTCTTTTTCATTATCTCTTTACGACCACCTGTTCCATATTTCCTTTATAAAGCGTCGTTATCACATTATATCACTCTTACCTTTCGTTTGCTCAGATATTCTTTTTACGGGGAACTCTTTCATTCTTCCTTTACAATTACTTACTCATACTCTTCGCCTTGCTCTTCTTTGCTCTCTGTTATAGGGGCAATCCTTAGCGTACTCTTTCGTTTCCATATGTTTTTTGCCCATAAGCTGCATCGTTTACTGTGAAAAAAGCCATTACCATATCGTTCCACTTAACTGTAGTACTACTCGGATTATTTTATGGGTGAGAAATTAACTGAGAAACTAGTCTTGGTAGTAGCGCTTAGTCTTTTTTTTTTCTCTTTACAATAAACTCTACGATACTTTTCTGATTGTGTTACTTTCTTATTATCTTGTGCCGTTGTGTCGCCTCCCTGCTACTTTCCTCCTTGTGTTATTTTGTTACTGTCTCCCGCCGCTGTATCGCCTTCCCGCGCCCGTGATGTTCCTCGGTGTTGTAATGCGATGTGAGAGAATTACCTGAGTGGCCGGTGACAGGTGCTTAATTAGGAAGAGTGGTGTACTGAGGTGCGTCAGTGTGTGTGTGTGTGTGTGTGTGTGTGTGTGTGTGTGTGTGTGTGTGTGTTTTCTCTCTCTCCATCTTTCCCCTCTTCTCTATTAACACACTTCCACTTTCCTCTATTTCTCCTCTCTGTTTTCTCTCCCCTCTTTTATATACATCCTTCCCTTTTACACCCTCTACTCCATTCCTTCACCTCATCTCGTCTTCGCATAGTTCTGCATGTCTCGTGTGTTTGTGTGTGTGTGTGTGTGTGTGTGTGTGTGTGTGTGTGTGTGTGTGTGTGTATGTGGTGTGTGTATCTAGTGTGAGTGTGTGGTGTGTATCTGTGTTGCTGTGTATGTATGTGACTGTGTTCCATGTGTGTAAAATATCAGGTACGTACAGGTTTATGTCCGTCAGAGTCACGAATGTTTAAGTGCGTAGGACAGTATGCCTGGTGTGTTTATGTACAGTCGGCAAAAAAAGTATCGAGCACCAATCTAATCAACACAATACCATGTATACAAATTTCGCTCAATTTCTATTCAATCGACGATACACTTCTTGCCGAATGAACGTGTGATTTTGTGTGGTTCGTGTGTGTGTGTGTGTGTGTGTGTGTGTGTGTGTGTGTGTGTGTGTGTGTGCGTGTTTCTTTCCGCGGGAGTGTAGGCGAGGGGGGGGGATTCGCATGTCTGTCTCAGTGTCTTCAAACTGTCTTTTTACAATATGCTTAAGTATATGCGATGACTTCCAGTGTCGGAATAAGTCAGTTGCGTGGCTCTAACCATTTAGCTCAGTGCAAATACATGTGGCTCAATGTAACCCAGTATGACTCTGTACGGCTCTGCATCGTTTAAGGCAGGTTCGTCCTCAACCACCTTTAATAAAGTTCACCTGAGCCCGGCCAGGTGTGCCGAGGAGAAGGGAAGTATTTCTATAGTTTGTCGCTCGTCGTGATGCTGATATATCGTTCTTTATTATTCAAGGTAATGCATTCTTCATCCTAATGCACCTGTAATGAGCCTGAGCCGAGCCTTGTACATAAATCCTTATCGGTGATCCATAAAAGATGGTCACGACGAGGAGGGAATAATGATCCAGTTGATGTTAACTGATGGAAAATCGTTCAGTATGCACCAACTATTTAACAATGCAACGCTTCACCATTAAAACGGGTCTTCCTATGGCTAAAAAAAATTACTATTAACTAAAACCTTGACGGATTTCAACTTTTGAAAAAGATATTGTAAAAAAATCTTTATAAAAAATAGTGAGCATAATGTTAAATATGCCTCAACTCATCATAGGTCGGCATTCTCAGACGTCACCGCCTCACATCAACTGTTTCCAAAGGCCGAAAAGGAGACTTATCGGGACTCATGTGTTGTTGTTTTTCACGTTCATGGTACAGAAACTTTGTCAACTTCCACCACGAAAATCCCACGAAAATGCCCACAATTCCAATGAAAGCCTTGTCAAATGTGTGTGATAGAGCCCCAAAATGTTTAAAAATGTGTTTTATCGTCTTAAAATCTATACGCACAATATACCAAATGTAAAATTGTATGTATGACCTAATTATCACATTTCTTAGGAAATTGGTGTATGACGTTATAAAATATTTCCACGGCATATTTTTTTTCTGAAGAAACAGAAAACTCAGTCGTAGTCTTATTAAATAATGTAACAGAATAGCATATCAAACTTTAAAAATATTTTTTGAAAGTCACAGAGCAGTTCCAGCACGTTGCCTTGAGTAAAGATAACTTAATGACTAGCTGATAAATTTTAAAAGAGGCAAAATGTCATATAAAAATGCACCTTAATTACACACTTTCTAAAGAAATGCTATGGGATGTTTAAAAACAAAACTCCATAATGTTTGTTGGATAAAAAATAACCACAAAATAAATCAGAGAAAAATGTATCATATTATCGACTGTATCGACGTCTACACAACTTTCATGCTGTATCAGAACAATACTTTCGAAGGTTTCCTAGAAAAGAAAACTTAATATCAGCCTCAGCAAGTAAGATATACCACAACGTCAAACTAGCAAACAACTAAATTACCGAACTTCTTAAAAATTGCCACTGAAGGTCACAAAAAAATCCATATTGCCAAAAAAATTACCGGGGCTGAACAGATGAAAGATAGCATGGATTATGGAGCTGAAATGCCAAATATAAATATACTTTGTAACACAACTTTTTAAAAAATAGATGTCCGTACGAGGGTTGAAAAAAAAATTCCACTGCGCTTGAATAAAGAAAAAACGCGACCCGGGACGCATTTTAGATTATTCATTCTTGATTAGGGAAGTAAAACATGCAGGTAAAGGCGAGTCCAGCGTGGCCGGCGGTTCGCAGGTCACGCTTGAGGCTAATCCTCCCTTAACTCCTTCCTTCCCGAGTGTCCAGCCGCGACCCCTCCTCCCTCGCGCTCCCCATCCCCACCTTCACCCCCTCCTACGGTGTCTGTCTGTTCCACCTGCACCACCTCATTCTTTACCCCTGTTTACCTGGCCACGTCTTTTCCCTCTTCCTGCCCTTACCTGTCCTTTACTTCCTTTGTTTTCTTCCACTTTTCTCTTCCTTCTTTCTCCTTCTCTCGCCTAACACCCTCCTTCCTTTACTCCCTTGTTACTTCCTATCCTCATCACTATCTCCCTTCCTCACAGCCTTGTTTCCCTCTTTTCCTCCCTCCTTGACATTACGCAAGCTTTACTTCTTTTGTTCTTCCTCTACCTCCTTCTCTTCTTCTCTCACCTTACACCTCCTTCCTTCAAGCCTTTGTTTCTTCATCCCCTCCTTACTACCTCCCTTCCTTACCTAACACTTCCTCCTCCTCCTCCTCCTCTTTTTCGCCCAACCCCTTTCCCTCCCTCATACCCATCACCTGCCCTTAGTTCATTCCTTCTTCCTTCTCATCTCTGTCCATTTCATGCCATCCTCTCTCCTCACATTGCTTCATGCTTCATTTCCTGTATTTTTTATTCATCCTTTTTATCTATCTCTTCCAACCATCTTCCCTCCCAAACCTGTGTACCTCCATACCTCCTCCTCACCTTGCTCTCTCTTTCCTCCCTTTCTTCACCTCTATGCCTTTTCTTCCTTCAGTGCACCTTTGACCCTATTCTACTCCTTCCTGTTTCTTCCCCTCATTTCTATCCCACACCTTCCTTTTGCTACTCATCTTGCTCCTCCCTTCCTCCCTCTTCATCTGTATACCTTCTTATCTAATTCTACCTTTGACCCTACGCTACTTCTCCTATTCCTCCTTCTCTACCCCCCATTTCCACCTTCTCCTTCCCTTTCTCCTTCTGAGCCCTCCCCGCAGGCACTCCGCTCACACACAATCTTTTATTTAACAAGGAACCTGACCTAACTTCTGTTTTATCCGCGGACTCCCACTGGCCCACCCGCCCGACCCGCAAAAGAATATAAAGAAAATAAAGAAGAAAAAAAATCACTCTGAAAAATTAGCAAACTGGCATAATCCACCGCAAGAGAAAAAAGGATTAAAAAATACAGTATACATTTTTTTCATGAATTTTGGATCATTTATAACCGCCTCGAGTTTTGGCTTCCCGGTTTAAGACGCTGCGGCAGAACACGGAGTCAGAGTTTCCTTGTTCGTACCCTCCACCGACCAGGGCAGAAGTGACACCCAGGGAAAGAACAACCTAGATTTTCACGCGATTTGAGACCTCTACGTAGTTGGCTTTGAGATGCTGAGTGAGGTTTCGGAAGATGTGAGGTTTCTAGATGCTTTGTAAAGGGATTGAAGATGGTTTGGAGATCATTTTTTTTTTATTATTTGAAGATAGTTTAAAAAGACCTCTCCGTATTTGGTTTTGAGATTTTGCGTGACGTTCCAAATAGATGTGAGGTTTCTAGATGCTATGTAAAGGGTTTGAAAATGGTTTGAAGATAGGTTTTTTTTTTTTATGTTTTGAATTTATTTTGAAAAAACATCTTCGTATTTGTTTTTTTAGATGCTTCGTGAGGTTTCGAAAGTATGTTGATGTGAGGTTTCTAGATGCCGTGTAAAGGGTTCGAAGATGTTTTCAAGATCTGATTTCTTTACTGATGATTTGAAGAGTTTGCAGATGACTTCAAGACGCTGTTAAACCTATTCGAATACTCTTCCTTTTTTTATAAGAACTGCATAATGTGGGCAGACGTTTCTAGACTTTTTAAGAACATTTATGACACTGTTAAACCTATTCCAATACTCCTGCTCTTAAATAAAAACAGATTTGGGTAGCTGTTTCTTCATTTCTATACAACAATTCAGGAAAATTAGATGTAATGACTGACTTATTCACATATGTTCTAATAACCTCATAATTCATCCATGTGTATTTGTTTTGTATCATTGCGCATTATTTGTTTACTTTTCCACGGCTCCTCTCTCAGTAATATTAATGAACGCGTCCTCCATCAAAGCATTCCGAAGCGACACCTGCCGTTCCATAAATAAACGTGAAATATATTAAACAAAGCTTCAAGCCAGACCCACCTATGTCGACAGGTGGCTTTGATCTCCACCCTGGTAAGCTTTGATTGATGAGGAGGCGTTGTCTTAGGGCAGGTGAGAGGGCAAGGGGGCGGGGGAGAGGGGGAAGGGAGTGTAGATGACAGAGAGCAAGATAGAGGAGAGTGAGGAGAGGAAGCAGGGAATAGGAGGAGAGAAATGAGAGAGGAATGAAAATGAGAGAAAGGAAAGAGTGATATGAGGGGACGGAGAATAACATATATAGATAGAGGAAGAGATAACAAAGTAAAGATGGGAAGGAGAGGATGACAAAGATAAGACAAAAGGACAAGCGAGGAAGAAGAGGGATGGAAAAAAGATGAAAGGAAAAGAATGGAAAGAGATGAAAGAGGAAAGGAAAAATTACAAGGAATAGAGGAAGGAGAAGATAACAGACCGAATATGGGAAGGAGAGGAATGGCAGAGAGAGAAGAAGAGAGCAGGAGAGATAAGAGAGGGATGGTAGAGGAATGAAGGAGAGAGAAATGAGGGATAGGAGAGGACGGTAAGAATGAATAGGGAGAAGATAGGGAGGAGACAACAGAGTGAGGAGAGGAATGACAAGGAAGAGAGGAGAGGAGAGGGAGGGACTGGGACTGAAAACAAGATCAAAAGAGAAAAAAAAAAGAGAAAACAAGAAAGGGGTTGATCAGAACCCTTACCAAAGTAGAGCGCCGTTGTGACACCTGTAATCAAGGCGAGACAGACGGACAGGTGGGTGGAAACGCGGACAAGAAGAAAAAAACAAAAAGAAGTGAGGATTGGAGTTGCCCTGGAGGAAATTACTGTAAAAAAAAAACGAAAACTGAATGATACAAATAAACAAAGAGGGAGAGAGAAAGCGATGTAAAATAACTACAAAATGGCGAAAAATAGAAAAAAAAAGAATGACAAGTGAGGATTCAAAGGAGATAAGTCGAAAAAATTAAATTAAAGTAAATCATCTAAGTCGACAAATATGACTGAGAAGAGCAAGAGAAATTATAATAAAAAGCACATAGCAGAAAAGAAGGAAAGTGAGTGTTTTTAAAAAGTTGTGTGTGGGGGAAAATTTAAGGTTAATTAAGGAAATTGAAAAATGGATGATGCCAATGAACAGAAAGATGAGAAGAAAAGGAAAACATAATAGAAGGTTAAGAAAATAGAGGAAAGTTAATATTATAGAAAAAAAGAAAAAAAGACGAGAAGAAGAAGGTTTAATAAATAGACGGAGGTTAAGATAATAGAAGAAGTTTAAGTAATTAGAAAAGTGGAGATTCAAATAAACAGAAGAGTAGAAAAATCATAACAAAATAAAAGGTTAAGATAATAGGTTAAAAAAATAGGTTAAGAAAATAGAAGAAGGTTTAGAAAATTGAAAAGTAGATGATGCCAATAAAAAAAAAAGGATGAAAAGAAGAGAGACAACAAAATAAAAGGTTAAGATAATATAAGGTAAAAAAAATGGGTAAAGAAAATAGAAGAAGGTTAAGTAAATATAAAAGTGGATGATGCCAATATACAAAAAGACGAGAAGAAAAAGGTTAAATAAAAAGAAGAAGGTTAAGATAATAGAAGAAGGTGAAGGAAATAGGTTAAGAAAATAAAAGATTAAGAAAATAGATCAAGAAAATAGGAAAGTAGATGATACCAATAAACAGAAAAATGAGAAAAAAAAATAGGTTAAGAAAATAGGTTATGGAGATAGGTTAAGAAAATAAAAGGTTGAAAAAATAAAGAAAAATGGCTGATTAAAAAAAAAGTTATGGAGATAGGTTACCAAAATAAAAGGTTGAGAAAATAAAGAAAAATGGCTGATTAAAAAAAATAGGTTAAGAAAAAAGGTTATGGAGATAGGTTAACAAAATAAAGGGTTGAGAAAATAAAGAAAAGTGGATGACACCGATTACCAAAAAGATGAGAAGAGAAACCACACTGATACAAAACTGCGAGAAGAAGAAGAGCATGGGATTTAAACTTCAGTGAAATTTACAGTGACAAGAGAGAAACGAAGCTGACACGAGCAGACAAAGAGACACAAAGGAGGAGATACAAGAGTGAGATGGAGCTGAGGGAAGGGAAGAGGACAAGAAAAGGATTGGTTAGAGATATCAAGACATAAATAAAGGTGGAGTGGATAACATAAGAAGAAAAAACATAAGCGCATAGGGATTGATGCAGAGTGAGTTAATATTTTTGGGAAGAAGAAAATCCATGACAATGATGCGCTTGACAGATTTATGGCAGAAAAAAAAAGAATACTGGTGTGCAAAGAAAAAACAGGAATAAGTGACAGATTTGGTGAGGAAAAACAAACTTAAGAAAAATATATACCTTAGTCAGAAGTGAAACGTAGTGAAGAAAAAGCTAAACGAGAAGCAAATGAGCAAATAAATGTAAAAAACAACAACGCATAAATAAAATGGACTGAAGCAAGAAACAAATTAGAAAAATGAAACTAAAACTAAATTAGGATGAAAGTGAAAATGTGAAGAAGAAAACGTGAGAGAAAAGAGGAATCGAAAAATATATAAAAAGAACAAAAAAGAAAAGGCGTAGGATAGAAAAAAAATAAAGGGAACCACTAATTCAAGTTACAACCATCACCACACGAAAGGATAGGGCAAAAAAAAAGTCATAGAAAAAAAGGTTCAACTATTCACCCGTGCGTTAAAATCATGACTCAATTAGATGCATAAATGAAAACTGTGAATGAGAATTATGGCGCCGTATTTGTCGCGTTTGTGATGGAAAAAAATATATATTGTCACTGAAATAATCGTAAAAAAAATCTGCCATGAGCGAGGAAATTAACTTCACATCACAAAATCCAAATGAAGGCTGACGGATATTGTACTTTTGTTATTTTTATTACTGAGAGAGAGAGAGAGAGAGAGAGAGAGAGAGAGAGAGAGAGAGAGAGAGAGAGAGAGAGAGAGAGAGAGAGAGAGAGAGAGAGAGAGAGAGAGAGAGAGAGAGAGAGAGAGAGAGAGAGAGAGAGAGAGAGAGAGAGAGAGAGAGAGAGAGAGAGAGAGAGAGAGAGAGAGAGAGAGAGAGAGAGAGAGAGAGAGAGAGAGAGAGAGAGAGAGAGAGAGAGAGAGAAAGGGGGGAAACGGGAATGGTATAAAAGAATTAGTAGACAGACTGAGGCGGGCAGACAAAAAGACGGACGAACAGACAGACAAACAGACAGACAGACAAATAGATATGCAGAAAAAGAGACTAACGGGGTGGACAAACAGGTGCCGGAGAAAAAGAAAAGAAAATGAAGAAGAGACAGAGGAAAAGGAAGAGGAAGAAGAGGAAGAGGGTCAAAGGTGGACTAGGGTAAGCAAGCACAGGGATGAAGGGTGGAGGGAGGGCGAGTAGAAGGTGGAGGATGAGGTGGAGGAGGAAGAAGAGGAGGAGGAGAAGGAAGAGGAGGAGGAGGAGGGTAAGGTCGATGCGGTTGGCCACTCACCACTGTAATTTAGAGGGCGTATCCCTTGACACAGTTTGAGAGAGAGAGAGAGGGAGAGAGGGACAGAGCTAGAGAGGGAGAGTGTGGGGGGAGGAGCAGGAGGGAGAGTGAGGCCATAGAAAGCAAGGTCAGAAGGTTACGTTTGGTGTGTGTGTGTGTGTGTGTGTGTGTGTGTGTGTGTGTGTGTGTGTGTGTGTGTGTCCATTTATTGTGTGTGTGCGTTTTTCTTTTGTGTATGTGTGTGCGTCGTGGGTGAATGTTACGCGCCTTGATTCACAGCTACGGAGATTTACGAGGAGATTCACATCCTTAATATCGGTAATTTTTTGCTGCTTCGTCAATGTTCTTGAAGGCAAAAAAAAATAAAAATAAAGACAAGATATGGAAAATTCAGAGACAGACATCCATCCCTTCTCTTCCCTTCTCTTTCTCTTTTTCTTTTCCTTTTTGTCCTGGACGAACATAGCGAAGTCTACATAATCCAGTGACAACACGAGTGATTTAAAACCCTGTAAGAATATAAAAAAAATGCTAAAAATTCCTTGACATTCATCCTTAATATTTCGTTCTTTTTTTTCTCTCTCTGTATTAGCATAGCGAAGTCCTTGCATAATGCAGCGACAGGATACATGAGATTCAGTTTTTAAAATGTGAAAGAAAATAACTGAATTCTATGAGAAATATTTCGCCCTTTTTCCTCTCAATTTTATTTTTCATTCTTTTCCATGTTTACTTTATCTCTATTGACGCTGCGAAAATCCTTTAATATTACGAAGCATACAATTAATTCCTGAGAAAATAATATGTCCCAATGTCATCCTCTATCTTTCCCTATGTCTATCACTGTATCTATTCGTTTATCGCTGAATTAACAAGGTATCCACATCACTAAATGATCCAACATTATTCATGATCAAAATACATAAGATTCGATCATCTAAATTCCAAAAAAGAGTAAACGTTAAAAAAGATAAGATACACATCCATCCATTCTGACACCCTTGTTTCTCCTTCTCCTTCTTCCTCTCTTTTCTTTTCCCACATTAGTCGAGGAAGGTCTGTAACGTGATCTGGTCACACGACGCGCATGATTCAAGGGTTTGAGGAGTGAGTTAGTGAGTCGTATTTCGGGGCCGTGTTTGCAGTATATCAAGTCAAAGGTAAACAAAAGACAAACTAGGGATTTCTGAAGCTATACAACACCCGCGGGACGCCTGTAGCACACGACTCACATGTTTCAGTTTATAGAAAAATATCTGAACTCAACCTTTGTGCTACGCTTGTGAACTCTGTGTAAAAGATCAAACAAAAGAGTCACCGTGAAATTTCCAGAGACCAATGATTAAATATATATGACTCCGAAGGGACTCCAGCAGCATATGATGTATACGACGCGGAGTTTACTACAGAAAATATATGAACACTGCATTTAGGCTTCGTGTGTGAGCCTCGAGTGGTCGATAAAACAAAGAAGTAGGCATGAGAGTTTGATACATGACTCACAACAAGACCATAAAATATAACTTCGACAAAATCTGAAAAGTAGGACTTGAATACTACCTTGACAAAACAAAAGAATAACCCCAAGGATGCCTCAGAAATATTATCGAATATGAAAGAAGTATGGACTGCGTTAATCCACGATGAGAACAATTATTAGTGTATTGAAAGGTATTTAAGGCAAAATAATTAAGGTATTTATTTCTACCTTAAATAAATTTCGAGTGAAAAAGATAACAATCAAGTCAAGTATGATAAGTGAAACGACAGATCACATGTAAGGGAATGAAAATAATATAAAAGGTATTATACTGAAAAGTTCACTAAAGAGACGTGTAAACTTCGAGTGGCAAGCTGAACCAAAATATAACCATATCTCCTGAGACCACAAACAACACACCAACATAAAAAGATCAATTAGACATTAAGTAATTAAGTAGACAATTTTTGGGGGGGCAAATATTTGTACGCACACTCACCGTCAACACCACCGCCACCATTGCCACCCTCAGGCCACCTACACAGTGCTCTCACATTACCTGAAACAAGAAATAGTTTATTAGAGCAAAATATGCATCCGCAACTTTAGTAATTAGCAAACAGTGGTATTACAATGCGTGCCTGCAAGACTAAGTTAGTTAAGGGAGAGAGTTATGTTTGTCAACCTCAGGAAAAGAAGAAAAAATAGCATTTATGAGAATTGCAGACGCTAATGGTGTAAAACTAAATGAATTACGATGAATATTAAGTTTAGATTCCCTCCGATACTGCCCTCTCTTTTGGCCACTCCTGTTTGATTTTGCAGGAGAATCGACTAGCAGACTTTTTATTTTTATTATTGCTTGTCATTCCCCTTGTTCTGCTTCCTTTACCTAAAAACATTATATACTTCCCCATGGACTTCTTAGCGATTTGTTTATAAACACGTAAATTTTGCCACACACACACATAAAAAAAAAAAACTAAAAATCACCAAAAATTAATCCACCATAACACAGCTCGACCTCAACAAACACCTCGTGACCTCAATACACGCCTACAGGTAATTAATTTCTCACCTGCACCTCACGTGATTAAGGAAGGCCAGGTGAGGGAGCTCGGAACACCTGGCTACATACAAGGTGGACGCCGCACACTGCCTGGCTAATGACTTGTAAACAAAGCGGCCGACCTGACACGGGGAGAATCCAGGCCGAAGGAAGGAGGAGGAAGAAAGGGAGCAGAAAGGAAGGAAGAAGAAAGGAAGAAGAAAGGAAGGAGTAAGGAAGAAGAAAGGGATGAGGAAGGATGAAGAAAGGAAGAAGGAAGGAAGAAGAAAAGAAGGAGGAAAAAGAAAGGGATGAGAAAGGAAAAAGAAGAAAGGGAGGAGAAAGAATGATAAAGAAGAAGGAGAAGAATAAAGGAAGAAGGAGAGGGAGAAGGGAAGAGAAGGAATAATTATGGTTAAAGCATGGATGAGGCAAAGAAGAACCAATGAAAGAGGGAGAAGGGGATAACAAGGGGGGGAAGAATAAAGAAGAATTGGAGGAGAAAGGGAGAAAGGACGGACGAAAGAGAAAAAAAGGACGGAGAATGGGAGGGCGAATGGAGGAAGGGCAGAATGAAAGGAATGACAAAGAAAGGAGAAAGGAGAAAAGGTAGACAAAGAGACGTAGAAGAACAGCACGCAAACAAGAGGACGAAGGACAAAGGTAAAGAACGAAAGGAGGAGGAGGAGGAGGAGGAGGAAAGATAAAGGAGGCAGGAGGACCGAAAAGCGGTATCGGAAAGGTGTAAATTGAGGCAGACAACTGACTAACTGACTGGCTAACAGGTGTGAAGGTAAGCTGAGGAAAACAAATGAAGAGTCAACTCGCAAACAGGTGTAACTAAGCGGCGCCTGACATGACACAAAGAGGGGAGGAAGAGAGTTAAGAAAGGAAGGAAGGAAGGGCGGGTGGACTTCAGGAAGAAACAAGGGAAGAGAAAAGATGCAAAGAGGGGCAAGACGGAGCTAAAGTACAGAAAATCTTCTCAAGTATTACAAAAGGGGAGGAAGAAAGGGGTTTGAAAGAGATGCTTGAGAGTAAAAAAAAAATGTAAGGTCCTTTATTATATTTTCATAGTTTCATTTTTCTTCCTTTTTTTAGCTTTTTAACAAGACGAGGCAAGGGTAAAGGGAAGCGTGTCAAATATATAATAAAAAAGTGAAGAGAAGGGTTTGAAAGAATTGACAGAGTAAAAAAATGTAAAGTCCTTTGTTATATTTTCACTGTTTTATTTTTCCTCCTTTTTTTAGCCTTTCAACAAGACGACACAAGGGTAAAGAAAAGCGTGTCATATATATAATAAAAAAAAGTGAAGAGAAGGGTTTGATAGAAGTGATTGAGAGTAAAAAAATAAAGGCCTGTGTTATATTTCCATTGTTTTGGGGGGGCTTTTTTTTTGGGGGGGGCGGGTTGTTTTTTAGGACGAGGCAAGAGTAATGGGGAAGGAAAGAGTTTAAAGGAAGTGGTTAAGAGTAAAAAAGTAAAAGCACTATTATATTTTCATTCTCTTTTCTACCATTTTATCGTCCTCAGGGGAGCGGCCGAGACAGTAGATTAATTTACACCTATCCACGTATTCTCCCTCTCATACTTCACTCTTCTTCCTCCCATTATCTCCCTTTCAGTGCTGTTTAACGCGTGGTGCCGCTTGGTTGAGGCACTTTAAACAGACACGGGAAACCATGTTTTTTTTTCTGTCATCATCTTTCCACTTCATGGATTTTACTTCGAGGCACGTTAGGCAATCACGAACGCGGGAAAATAATTGACTTGGCTGCGCCAAGTAAAGCTGATGAGGTAAACCTGGCCAAACAGATCTCACTTTGCTGTTTAATAGGCAGACAAAAAGACGAAGAAGAAAATCACGAAATTAGGAGGGCGAACGAGAAAAGTAACAAACGAAAGGAGGAAGGAAGATAGAGGAGATAGGAAGACCGAACAGCGGTATCGGAAAGGTGCAAATTGAGACAGACAACTGACTAACTGACTGGCTAACAGGTGTGAAGGTAACCTGAGGAAAACAAATGAAGAATCAACCCCCAAACAGGTTTAACTAAGAGCTCCTAACAAAATACAGAGGGCGAAGGAGAAAAAAAGGGAGGAGAATGGGAGGGCGAATGGAAGAAGAACAGAACGAGAGATAGAGAAAAAAAAAGGATTGTGTTTAGTAAGATAATGATCGTTGAAGCTAAAACCTAGAAAATCAAGCTATCTTCCTATCAGTAGCTTAGGACTTTATACATTTCACATACGTAATGAGAGACGAAAAGTAACGTTGTGCTCTGTCTGTTCTGATAGGATTATTGTGGCAGCTTAACCGTACAAGATAATGCACACTTTTTAAATATTAAGACTAATTCAGACACACGAAAAAAAAATAGTAAAATATAGATTAAATAAAAAAAAAGATGATAAATGAAAACAGATAAAAAAATAAACACACGTACACGAAAAAAAACATGAATGAATAAATAAAAAATAAATAAAAAACATGAATAAGTAAAAGTAAATGAAAATAAACAGACACACAAAAAATATCTAAACAAGAAATATAATAGAATAAAATAAAATAAAATGATAAATAAATAAATAAAACTAAATGAAATACACAAACACAAATACACACAAATTACGCACAAACACAAACAAACTCACACAGCGGGCAAAACCAAGCCGAGTGCTGCATTTCACGGGTCAACTGGCGCAGCTTAACTAAACCCGGTAAAGTTATTTTGCTATCAACATTTTTCCCCGTAATAAATTCCACTTGGAGGCGCGGCGATCAAACGGACAGGCAAACAAACGAAATCATAAAACCGAGCAGTATTGTTCCTATAAGCGAGATTGACTGCAGCGGCTTAACTTGACATGCCGCGGTTCTTTTGCTACCAACATGTTAGACTTTTTGTAGACCCCCTTCACCCCAACACACCATTTTGAGCTTTTAGTTATTACAGTCAAGCCAGTTTTTAGGTTCAATACGGTTTTCTTCTTTGTCTTGTTCTTATTCTTCGTGTTCTTGTTCTTTTCTTTCCGTTTTCTTCTTTGTCCTCCCTCTCCTTTTTTATCAATGTCTCCCTTTTGATCTTGTTCTTGTTCTTCTTATTCTTGTTCTTGTTTTTTTTTGTTCTTGTTCTTCTGTATTTTGTTTTCTTCTTTGCCCTCTTCTTTTTCATCATCTCTTCTTTCTGATCACCTTGTTCTTGTTCTCCTTATTCTTCTTCTGTTTTTTATTCGTTTTCTTCACTTTCTTCTTGCGCCTGTTCTTTTCCTTGTTATTCATCATTGTCTTCTCCTTTTTCATAATCTTTACCCATAAAAAAAAAAAACAAGGAAAACTATGAGTAGGAGAATAAAAGGGCAGCGGAATGAGAGAAGAATGAAGAGAAGGATAAGAGGGATGGCAAAGAAGAAAGGGGGAAAGAGAAAACGTAGACATAGAAGTAAAGGAAAACAGAAAGTACCTCTCCACACCCACACCACAACGATCCCCCATGAGGAAAGAAGGAAGAGTAAGGAAAGGAAAATCAAAGGGCGAAAGAACGAAGGGAGGATGAAGGGAAGAACAAAAGGTATGGCAAAGAAAGAAAGTAAGGAAGAAGGACAACAACACGAACAATAATAATAAGAAGCAAAAGGAGAACAGAGCAACGTGATCAGAAGGAAGAGATGATGAAAAAGAAGAGGGCAAAAAAGAAAACAAAGAAGAAAAACAAAAACAAAAAGAACAAGAAAAAAACCAAGAAGAACCAGAACAAGATTAAAAGGGAGACGATGAAAAAGAAGAGGGAGGACAAAGAAGAAAATGGAAAGTAAAGAAAAAGAACACGAACAATAACAAGACAAAAAAGAAAACCGTGTTGAACCTGAAAACTGGATTAACTGCAATAACTAAGAGCGCAGAATGGTGGAGAAACCGCAGTATAAGTTTTCCGCATTAAGTAAAGTTCCTCAAGCCGAAACGCACACAGGTAAGAGGGGCAGGAATCGATACCCACACAGGTGATGCCTTTGGGTGCCTTTGTTTCCTCAGGCGTCGCAAGTCATTTCCCTTCCATTCATGCCCTCTACAAAACACTCCCCTTTGAAGTTCTGCCTCACTGAAAAAAAAAATCTACAGTCTTGGGCTTTCCCTAATCACCATTTTTCACATATTTCGTTTCTTTTTCTTATTTTTTAGTCCCAGCATGTTACCGTTAATCATCTGTTACAATGCCTCTCCACTCCTTTATCTTCCTCCTCTTCTTCTCATCGTAACCATTTCACATAATCCATCAGCTATTATTACCCCTTATAACCCTTTTCCTTTCCCTTTCTCCTCTTCATCTACTAGTTGAAACCTAATATTTTTCATCCTTCATTTTCAAACTACTCTCCAACCCCTTCTTTCCCTTGCTTCTCTTCCTTGTAACCTACCCGTACCGCTTTTTCATTCTGTTAACCCTTTGTTTCCTCTTCTAGTAACATCCTTACTCCCACCCATACTTATCTTCCTCCCTTTAGATTATACGCCTCCCTTGTTTCGTTTCCCTATAACCCGTCCATCCCACTTTTCCAATCCTTTTTATCCTTCGTTTATCATATTTGTAGCATCCTTTATTACATCCATCCTCTCCTTTCTCACTTCAAATTCAATGTCTTTCCTTTTTCCTCCCTACTATTCCAGTCCCGCTATTCCAGTCCTTTTTACCCTTTTGTTTACCGTTCTTAATCCCATCCTCCTTTTAGATCTCACTCCTTCCCTTGTTTCTCGTCCCTATAACCCATCCATCGGTCCATTCAAATCCTCTTTCTTCGCCTCTTTCTCCGACTCTCGCCTCGCCGTCACAAAGCTCTTAAGACCTACACCACTAACGGCTTCGAGGCGAGTCCCAGCGCCGCTCCGTCGACGTCCTTTGTGGCTGCAGTCGATAAAATGGAGTGGGAATATAATGAGGGTGGCGGCAGGCGTCCATTTGTCAGTGTCTGGTTAATGATGGCGCGGGTATTGGCGCCGCTAGCAAGGACACCCCCTTCCCAAGTGATCTGTCCCCCTTCCGGCTTCTCCTTGCCCTTCTATCCTGCTCATTCATCTACTTCTTGCCTCTTTGCTTATGTTCCTTTCCCTCTCCTTTCTCTCACATCCCTCTTTTCCATCCCTCTTCCCTCTTCAATCTTCCATCTTCTTTCCCTTCCCACACAGCCCATGTCCTTCCCTTTTACTCATTTCCCTTGCCTATTTTCCATTTTTATCGGCGTCGCAGACGCCGATCAACAGATTGTCCATCTTCTTAGTGTTGTTGTTGTTGTTCTCTTCAAGTTGTTTTCCTGGCTTACCCATGCACTGTAGACATGACATTGTATAATAACATTTGTTAGCTCTGATGAACCCTACAACGTGGCATTATAAACAAAGCCAGCTCTTTTATTTATTCATCTTTTATTTTTATTTTTTTTACGTCTTGGCCTGTGGTGCCGGTAGGCCTTCATAGTAGGGCCTGATGGTCGGCCCCAGCCCGTTGTGGCGAAAGCAAGTGTTTATAGTTTACTCTTCAGCATTTTCCATTTTATACCCCAAGTTGCATAATATAAATTGTTGGGGGTGTGTTGGAGGGTCATGCGACGCCGATCTAGCACAGTTTTTGTGCTATTAACACTTGTTTTTTTCTTCTTCACCTTCCTTCCTCACTACCTTTCTCCTGCTCCTTGCTCTACCTCTTGCCTCTTTAGCCTTCTTCTCCCTACTCTTCCCGCACATCTACTCTCCTACCGTCTTACCCATTTCCCTCGTCTATTCTTAGTATTTTTTGTCTATTCCCCTTTTTTCTTTGCCTCCTCACTTCCCTTCTCTTGCCAATGTTCCAACTACCCATTCCCCCCTTCTTCTACTCTTTCTCCTCCTTTTGCTCTCCTCCTCCTCCTCCTCCTCCTTCTTCTTCTCCTCTTCTTCTTCCTTTTCCTCCTCCTCTTCCCTTCGAAAGAGGGTGTTAAAAGGGGAATCGAAGGTGACTTTTGGGGAATTGAAGGTGACTTTAAGATCGTTAACAAAATGAAAGTAACTTAACTTAAGGATAAATATTAGGTAACATGCTTAGTGTATGAGAGAGAGAGAGAGAGAGAGAGAGAGAGAGAGAGAGAGAGAGAGAGAGAGAGAGAGAGAGAGAGAGAGAGAGAGAGAGAGAGAGAGAGAGAGAGAGAGAGAGAGAGAGAGAGAGAGAGAGAGAGAGAGAGAGAGAGAGAGAGAGAGAGAGAGAGAGAGAGAGAGAGAGAGAGAGAGAGAGAGAGAGAGAGAGTAGAGAATGATGCATAGGAAACAAAGAAGAAATTAGATCGAGGAAGGTATAATCAGAAACAGGAATAGCATGATGAAAAGACCGAGGGGGAAAGGGATAAAAAAAAGGACAAATAGAAAAGGCGGAGGAGGAGGAATTGAAATTTAAAAATGTACATCAGCAAGAAGGACAAAAGGGGAGAGGAGGAGGAGGAGGAGGAGGAGGAGAAGTAGAGGGAGGAGGAGGAGGGTGAATTGTTTAGGAGGGAAAGTGAAAAGAGGGGAAAGGATAGAGAGGAAAGTGAGATGGAGGAAAAACGATAAATGAGAGAATGAAGAGGAGGGGACAGAGGGAGGGAAGGAAAAAGGAAGGAAAGGAGGGAGAATGGGAGGGAAAGGAGGCAGAAAGAGAAGAAGAAGGGAAATATGGAGAGCTAAAATAAGGGAGGAAGAGACAAAGGAGGGAGAAATGAAGGAAGGGAGGAGAGAAGGGAGGAAGAAAGATAGGAAGGGAGGAGTGAAGGGAGAGATAGAGAGAAAGGGAGTATTGTTTGATGTCTTCCGTCACCACCACCACCACCACCACCAAAACAACACCACTGGGAAAGCAATGAAGGGAGGGAAGGAGGAGGAAGAGGAGAGATGAGCAGAGAAGTGTTGTTTGATCTCTCCCTCACCCGCCACCACCACCACGGCGACACCCAATAACAACACTAACAAAAGGAAAGAAAGACGTGAGAGAGACAGGAAGCAGTGTTTGATGTCTTTCTCCACCACCACCACTACCATCACCACCACCACCATCACCACCACCACTAACAACAACACAACTCACAAACAAAGAGGGAGGGGAGAGAAAGAGAGAGAGAGAGGGAGAAAAGGGAGAGATGTAGAGAGAGATGGGAAGGAAAGAGGGATGGAAGAAAAGATGGAAGAGAGAGAGAGAGAGAGAGAGAGAGAGAGAGAGAGAGAGAGAGAGAGAGAGAGAGAGAGAGAGAGAGAGAGAGAGAGAGAGAGAGAGAGAGAGAGAGAGAGAGAGAGAGAGAGAGAGAGAGAGAGAGAGAGAGAGGTTCCTCTTTGATCTCTTCCATCACTATCATCATCCCCAAAAAGAAGAGAATGAAAGAAGGGATGAAGGGAATGGAAGAAGGGATGAAAGGAATGAAAGAAATAATAAAAGGCATGAAATAAGGGATGAAGGGAATGAAAGAAGGGATGAAAGGAATGAAAGAAATAATAAAAGGCATGAAATAAGGGATGAAGGGAATGAAAGAAGGGATGAAGGAAATGAAATAAGGGATGAAGGGAATGAAAGAAGGGATAAAGGAAATGAAAGAAGGGATGAAGAGAATGAAAGAAGGGATGAAGGGAATGAAAGAAGGGATAAAGGAAATGAAAGAAGGGATGAAGGGAATGAAAGAAGGGATGAAGGGAATGAAAGAAGGGATGAAGGAAATGAAAGAAGGGATGAAGGGAATGAAAGAAGGGATGAAGGGAATGAAAGAAGGGATGAAGGGAATGAAAGAAGGGCTCAAGGGAATGAAAGAAATAATAAAGGGAATTAAAGAAGAGATGAAGGGAATGAAAGAAGGGATGAAGGATTTTAAAGAAGGGATGAAGGAAGGAAGGAAGGGAATAAAAGAAGGGCTGAAGGGAATAAAAGAAGGAATGAAGGGAATGGAAGAGGGGATTGAAAGAAGGGATGAAGGGAATGAAAGAAGGCAAGAATGGAATGAAAGAAGGGATGAAGGAAATGAAAGAAGGAATCAAGGGAATGAAAGAGAAAGAAAAATAAAGAGGAAAGAAGGGAGATAAATAAAGTGGAAGGATCGTAGTGTGGAAGAAAAAAAGCGAACATTTTTTTTTTTTATCTCCTCAATCACCACCACCACCACTATCACAACCACCATCACCACCACTACCACCACCACACAGAACAACAGCAGCAGCAACAACGGCGGGACACTCTGATTTATGTATTTGCTACCGGTGATGTATTTACACAGTAACAATAAACTGCTTGGAAAGTCAACCGGCCGGAGCGTATACATGAAAAATGCAACACGAATATTCAAAACTGCGCCAAATATTTGTACGTACACTCACCGTAAACACCACCGCCGCAACCACCACCATCACCGCCACCACCACCACCATCACCGCCACCACCACCACCACCGCCTTCAGCTTCCTACACTCCGCTCTCACATTACCTGAAATAGAAGGAAAAAAGTTTATTAGGACAAAATATTCACCAACAAGATCAGTAATTAGCAAAGAGTGGTATTACAATGCGTGCCTGCAAGACTAAGTTAAGTGGGAAGGGTGGAGTTGGGTGAGAGAGAGAGAGAGAGAGAGAGAGAGAGAGAGAGAGAGAGAGAGAGAGAGAGAGAGAGAGAGAGAGAGAGAGAGAGAGAGAGAGAGAGAGAGAGAGAGAGAGAGAGAGAGAGAGAGAGAGAGAGAGAGAGAGAGAGAGAGAGAGAGAGAGAGAGAGAGAGAGAGAGAGAGAGCAAAGAAAAAGAAATAAAGAAGAAATGAAAAAGGGGAGAAGAGAGAGAAAGGACGAAGAAAAATTAATGAAAGAAAATGGGAGAAAATAAACTAAAAAAGAGAGAGAAAAGACAAAGGACAAAGAAATCTAAAAAAAGGAGAGAAGAGAAAAAAATAAAAAGAACTGAAATAGAAGAGGAGGGGAGAAAAATTCACAAAAAAAAGAAAAACGACAAGAAAAAGTATGACTGAAAAAAATGAAAAAGCGCTTGACTTCGCTTCTTCTCCCCCCAATTCCTTTTCCCCCTTTAACTTCCTTTTTTTCTTTCTCCCTTTACCTTTTCTATCTTTTTATTCTTTCCTTCTTTCACTCGTTTACTCACGTCTCTTCCTTTTCTCGTTTTCAAATCTTTCTATTATACTTCTATTCATTTCGAACTTCCAAATTTCTTTTCTTCCGGTCTCCTTTGATTAATTCCCTCCTTCCTTCCTTCATATCTTTCTCTACTCTTTCTCTTCTTTCACTCCTTCCTTTTCCCCCTTTTTGCTCCTTGTATTTCACTCTTTTCCCAGTCCTTCTACCTTCCTTCCTTTCCCGACTGTTGTTTTCTCTCTTTTTCTTTCCGTCTTTCCCTCCTTCCTTCCTTCATTCCTGCCTTTTCTTCCTTCCTTCCTTATTTCCTTCCTATTCCTTCTTCTTTTCCTATCCCTTCCTTCCATTTTTCATGCCACCTTTACACGCTTTTCCCATCCTGTCTTTTCCCTGTCTTTCTTCCCTGCCTTCCATCCTTCCTATCTTCCTTCCTTCCTTCCTACTCGCTCCCTCCTCCCTCTCTCCACCCTCCACCCCAAGACTCAGGCGGAGCAGTTTACTTTACTTCCTCGCTCGGTAACTTTATTAGTCGGCATAATATCATAAAAAAAACAGCCGCTCCCCCAAGACGCGCCCCACGGAGATGCCAGTACGTGTGCATACCAGATGAGGGGGAGTGTGTGTGCCGGCGCTTTGTGTGTGTGTGGTGAGGGGGAGGGGGGGGAAGAGGTGTGTGTGTGTGTGTGTGTGTGTGTGTGTGTGTGTGTAAGTAAGTAAGTAAGTAAAGGGCTATTGCTAACATATTTAGAACAAAGGTTTACAATTATTTAACTTTAAACACAATAGCTGCGGTACGTCGAGCCGAAGCTCCATGATGGACGTTGTGATTAATATTTTTGAGGGAGTGAGAAAAAAATAAAAGAATTCAACGCTACATAACTAATGACAGCTATTTATATCATGACGTGAACCCAAATTGAAGACATCCAAGTAACAGTTTGAATAACAATAGTCAAAACAATACGGATATTAATTACACACAAAAAAAACAATAATAACAAAAATGACAATGATAACTGTAGACTAATAATAATTACAAATAAAAATAATCATTACAATAATAATACTGCTAATCAATACAATTAAATTAATATTATATTAATACAGATAATAGTAATACTGTAATAATAATAATGATAATAATAATAATAATAATAATAATAATAATAATAATAATAATAATAATAATAATAATAATAATAATAATAATAATAATAATAATAATAATAATAATAATAATAATAATAATAATAATAATAATAATAATAATAATAATAATAATAATAATAATAATAATAATAATAATAATAATAATAATAATAATAATAACCAAAACAATAATAATAATAATAATAATAATAATAATAATAATAATAATAATAATAATAATAATAATAATAATGATAAAAATAATAAAAAATAATAATAATAATAATAATAATAATAATAATAATAATAATAATAATAATAATAATAATAATATAATAATAATAATAATAATAATAATAATAATAATAATAATAATAATAATAATAAGAAGAAGAAGAAGAAGAAGAAGAAGAAGAAGAAGAAGAAGAAGAAGAAGAAGAAGAAGAAGAAGAAGAAGAAGAAGAAGAAGAAGAAGAAGAAGAAGAAGAAGAAGAAGAAGAAGAAGAAGAAGAAGAAGAAGAAGAAGAAGAAGAAGAAGAAGAAGAAGAAGAAGAAGAAGAAGAAGAAGATAAAGAAAAAAAAGAAGAAGAAGAAGAAGAAGAAGAAGAAGAAGAAGAAGAAGAAGAAGAAGAAGAAGAAGAAGAAGAAGAAGAAGAAGAAGAAGAAGAAGAAGAAGAAGAAGAAGAAGAAGAAGAAGAAGAAGAAGAAGAAGAAGAAGAAGAAGAAGAAGAATAAGAAGAAGAAGAAGAAGAAGAAGAAGAAGAAGAAGAAGAAGAAGAAGAAGAAGAAGAAGAAGAAGAAAGAAGAAGAAGAAGAAGAAGAAGAAGAAGAAGAAGAAGAAGAAGAAGAAGAAGAAGAAGAAGAAGAAGAAGAAGAAGAAGAAGAAGAAGAAGAAGAAGAAGAAGAAGAAGAAGAAGAAGAAGAAGAAGAAGAAGAAGAAGAAGAAGAAGAAGAAGAAGAAGAAGAAGAAGAAGAAGAAGAAGAAGAAGAAGAAGAAGAAGAAGAAGAAGAAGAAGAAGAAGAAGAAGAAGAAGAAGAAGAAGAAGAAGAAGAAGAAGAAGAAGAAGAAGAAGAAGAAGAAGAAGAAGAAGAAGAAGAAGAAGAAGAAGAAGAAGAAGAAGAAGAATAAGAAGAAGAAGAAGAAGAAGAAGAAGAAGAAGAAGAAGAAGAAGAAGAAGAAGAAGAAGAAGAAGAAGAAGAAGAAGAAGAAGAAGAAGAAGAAGAAGAAGAAGAAGAAGAAGAAGAAGAAGAAGAAGAAGAAGAAGAAGAAGAAGAAGAAGAAGAAGAAGAAGAAGAAGAAGAAGAAGAAGAAGAAGAAGAAGAAGAAGAAGAAGAAGAAGAAGAAGAAGAAGAAGAAGAAGAAGAAGAAGAAGAAGAAGAAGAAGAAGAAGAAGAAGAAGAAGAAGAAGAAGAAGAAGAAGAAGAAGAAGAAGAAGAAGAAGAAGAAGAAGAAGAAGAAGAAGAAGAAGAAGAAGAAGAAGAAGAAGAAGAAGAAGAAGAAGAAGAAGAAGAAGAAGAAGAAGAAGAAGAAGAAGAAGAAGAAGAAGAAGAAGAAGAAGAAGAAGAAGAAGAAGAAGAAGAAGAAGAAGAAGAAGAAGAAGAAGAAGAAGAAGAAGAAGAAGAAGAAGAAGAAGAAGAAGAAGAAGAAGAAGAAGAAGAAGAAGAAGAAGAAGAAGAAGAATCACAGTAATAAAATACTAGTAATAAAGACCATACAAAATGGAAACTTTGCTGATAAAATATATATATTTTTTTTCTTTCGTTTGTATCTGGATATGTTGGTCGTTGTGAGTAGAGTTTTCTTGTCATGAGGCAGTGTGTGTGTGTGTGTGTGTGTGTGTGTGTGTGTGTGTGTGTGTGTGTGTGTGTGTGTGTGTGTGTGTGTGTGTGTGTGTGTGTGTGTGTGTGTGTGTGTGTGTGTGTGTGTGTGTGTGTGTGTGTGTGTGTGTGTGTGTGTGTGTGTGTGTGTGTGTGTGTATACCTCAATGCCTCCCTCCGTATTGTTCCTGTGTATGTGTGTGTGTACCTTTGTGTTTATGTCTACCTGCCTGTTTGTGGGCCTGTATATTTACCTTTGTGTGTTGTTTGTACGGAGACAATTCTACCTGCAAATATTTACCTGAGTGTGTTTCTAAGTACGCACTGCCTGCATACCCTTACCTATGATTATCAAATTACCTGTTTGTGTAGGTAAGCAATAATCTATACAGGAAGGTTTTTGTACTTATGAGAGCTCAGACGTAACTGCATACATCATATTTTCTTCTTCATCAAAGTTAGAATGATTACGTTGTCTTAGGATGTGTGTGTGTGTGTGTGTGTGTGTGTGTGTGTGTGTGTGTGTGTGTGTGTGTGTGTGTGTGTGTGTGTGTGCAGGAATTAGCGTGAAGAGCTATTTATCTGTTTGTCTTCGTATACCCTGCTACCCCAAAGCCAGGGGGAGGAGGAGGACGGGAAGGAGGAGGAGGAGGAGGAGGAGGAGGAGGAGGAGGAGGAGGAGGAGGAGGAGGAGGAGGAAGGAGAGACAGAAGAGGAAGAGGAAGACAAGAGGAGAAGAAAGAGGAACAGAGTGTAGAGGAGAAGAGGAAGAAATAAGAGAAGAGGAGAGGAGAGAAAGGAGAATGTGACGCTAATGTGGAGGCTTCTAGGTTGTCTCCAGTTCAAGGAAAAGAACGATGACAAGGACGAGGAGGAGGAGGAGGAGGAGGAGGAGGAAAAAAGACAAGGAAAATATCGATAAGGAGACCCCAAAAAATGCAACGGAGAAGAGGACAACAACCACGAAAACAGGAAAGTATAAGAGATGACACAAAGAAGAGGTCAAAGAATAATGAGAAGAATTAAAACAAGGAAAATAGGGATGAAGAGCACAGAGGAAAGGCGAAAGAAGAACGAATAAACGAGAAGGGGGACGAAGAACAAGAACACGAAGCCAAAGTTGGGGTGTTCTTCCTTGCCTCGTGTCCTCAGGTTTGAACACTCAACAAACACTGCCTCTGCCAACACGGAAAGACGCCCCCCTCTGAGGACTCTCCAAAGACACCTCCTCCTCCTACTACTACTCCTCTTCTTCCTCCTCCTTCTTTTACTTTCCCTTTATCTCTTTTTTTTCTTTTTTTCTTTCCTTATCTTCATTTTTTCATTTTCTCTATTTTTTTTTGTTTGTTTTTCACTCTTTTCCTCTATTTTTTTTCATTTTTCGTTTTCTTTTATTTATTCATTTTCTCTTTTCTTCTCTTTCCTTTCGTTTTTTTTCGTTTTTTCTCCTCTTTTTTATCTTTTCTCTTATCTTTTTTCTTTTCATAATTTCCTTTCGTTTTCTTTTCATTTATATACATATTTTTTTCTTTTCTTTTCTTCTCTTTCAGTCCTCTGTCCTTTATCCTTATTCTTCCTCCTCCTCCTCCTCCGCCACCTCCACCGCCACCAACGGACAGGCCTCCGAGTGGCTCCCGGTCACAAGTGGAGTGCCACAGGGGTCAGTGCTGGGACCCATACTCTTCATCATATATATCAACGACCTAGAACTAGGATTGAAATCCAATCTTTCAAAATTTGCCGATGACACAAAGGTGGGTGGGAAGGCCCTCACGACGGCAGACTGCGAAATTATCCAGAGAGACCTGGACCAGATCACTCGGTGGTCAGAAAAATGGCAGATGTCCTTCAACACTACCAAATGTAAAGTAATGCATATCGGATCCAGAAACAGCAACCACATATACCACATGGGTGGCGAACCACTACATGCTGTGCAAGAGGAAAGAGACCTCGGGGTCACCATCAGCAGTGACTTGAAACAAATAAAACACTGCAAGTCCGCCTCTAAGAAAGCCAATACAATGCTTGGGTTCATAGCGAGGAGCTTCGAATACAAGACGCCGGGAGTTATGTTATCCTTGTATAATTCGCTGGTAAGGCCCCACCTGGAACACGCCGTGCAATTCTGGTCTCCTAATTACAGGAAAGACATTGAATTACTTGAGAGAGTACAGCGCCGCGCCACGAAGATGATACCATCACTGAGGACGAAGCCCTATGAAGAACGACTCGAGCGACTCAACCTCTTCACGTTGGAAAAGAGAAGACTGCGGGGAGATATGATACAAGTCTTTAAGTACCTGAACAAGCTCAGCAACGTTGATCACTCCAAACTCTTCACGCTACAAACCAACCTGAGAACAAGAAACAACGGAAAAATAATTCAAGCAAAGCGATGCAATACCGACATCGGCAGGAGTTATTTCTCGAATAGAGTTGCTCGCCACTGGAACAGCCTTCCTGCAGAAGTGGTTAGCGCAGAGACCATCAACTCCTTCAAGAAACGCATTGATCGCCACTTTGCTGCATCGGGAGTGAGCTGAACGTTCCCAAGAGTAGATACACAAGTGCTTTAATCCTTCCCTGCAAGCCACTCCTGTGGCAAACGGATTGATTAAATCACTGAACGCAGGCAGCCTAGTAATGAGCCAACAGGCATTCTGCTGCCTGCTAGTCCATGTTTCCATGTTTGTTTCCATTTTTCCTCCTCCTCCTCGCGCGTGTCAAATATTCATGCATCTCAGGTGTGGGTCCCGTTGTGTACTCTCCACCTACCTGTCTGCCTACCTGTCTGCCTTCCTATTCACCTGTCTGTTTGCCTGTTTGTTTATTTCATCTTTTTTGGTTGTTTATCTACTACTGTTTGTCTATTTACCTGTCTATCCTTTTGTTTACTTATTTGTTTTATTCACCTGCTACTGTCTCCATCTCTTTATCTTTCTATCTTTTTTACCTTTCTGTTTACTTGATTATTTGTTTTCTTTGGTTTGTTTATCTTTTGCTGTTTGTGTATTTACCTGTTTATCTACCTATCAGTATGCTTTCTTTGTTTACTTGCTTGTTTGACTGTCTTGTTTTTATTCTTCTCTTCTGTACCTCTTCAGTGTCTCTCTTCAAATTATTCCTCCTATTCCTCTTTCATTCTCCTTATAATCGCTATTCTTCTCTCTCATATTTTTCTCACGTTCTTACTTTCCTCAACAGACTTCCCTTCTTTTCTTCTACTTTCTCAGCCCCAAGAACGACATTTTTCTCCTTTTCTTTTTCCTCCCATCTCATTTTATTTATAGCCTCGTTTTGTTTTCCCTTTCTCCTTTCATTTTTCTCCCTCTCGGCATCTACTCTTTCAAATATTCTCAGTGCTTCCCTAGGCATCTTCTATTTTCATCTCTCTCTCTCTCTCTCTCTCTCTCTCTCTCTCTCTCTCTCTCTCTCTCTCTCTCTCTCTCTCTCTCTCTCTCTCTCTCTCTCTCTCTCTCTCTCTCTCTCTCTTCTTCTCTTAATCCTCTTAGGCTTCATTTTTTTCCATATCCTATTTCTCTGTCTCACTTTTCCCCCTTTTTTCCTCTTATTCCTATTCTGTTATCCTCTTTTCCTTTTCTTCTAGGCCATATTTTCACCATCCTTCCTCTTCCTGTTCCTTCCTACCATCCTATTTCTCAGTCTCACTTTTCCTCTTTCTTCATATCTCTCTTCTGTTGTCCTCTTTCCCTTTTCTTAGCAACATTTTACTGTACTTTTCTTTTTCTTCCCGTTCCTTTCTGCCTTTTTCATTTTGTTTTGTTCTTCTTTTCTTCTCACCTATATTCTTCTTTTTCACTCCCCTTGCCTTCCACCCTTCCCTTCCCTTCCCTTCCCCTTCCTCCACATACCCATCACTCACCCACTCACTCACTCCCCCGTGCACAGATTCACTCCAGCAGGACGTATATATATTCATAGGATCTGAAGGTTTTATAATTCGAATATAAAAACAAACAAGAAACGCAGCTCACGGATGAACCTGAAGGAATACACAAGGGTACGAAAAGTCACACGAACACCTCCCCGTCTTGGATACAGGCAGAGGATTGAATCTTTTTTTGCCATCGTGAAGGAAACAGTTCTGTGGTCAAAATATTAACAAAAAGGCCCCTAATCGCTTCCCCTATAAGAGAAAGTAGAGATGAGTGGCCAAAAGAGAGGTTTAGAGGTCAATAATAAGTTGTTGACAGTTTCTTGATAAATGTCTTGGTTCTGTTTGCGTCCTCGTTTCTTTCACATGGAGAGAGAAGACAAATATAGAAAAAAAAATATATGTATAAAAAATGCAAAATGACAGCCAGTATTAGTTTTCATTTCAAGGAGACATATATACAATAAAAAATAAATAAAAAGATGCAAAACACAGCTTCCACTTTATGAGAATTTTATGAAAACGTTTGGTTGCGAGAGGAATACAAAAACGCACACTGACAACAAAGACAATCAGACAGGCAGACGGAAAGGCAGACAGATGGCAAGGTTCCATTGTTCACCTGTTATATACCCGTACTGTACCTGTTTTCTTCCTTCAACACTGCAGGTCCACACACACACACACACACACACACACACACACACACACACACACACACACAAACATACATACATACATACATACATACAAACATACATACATACATAGACAGACAGACATACACAGAAACATATTAACCGCCCGCAAATATACCTATAATTTATCGGTTAATTTAGCACATAAAAGAAAGAAAGACAGACAGACTGACGTGTGCGTGGGACTCCATACAAGCAGGCGAAGCGAGAGAACCACCTGTCAAGCACACCTGTTCACAAGGGGAGAAAACCTACCTACCTACCTACCTACCTACCTACCCTCCTACCTTCCTACTTCCCTGCTTCCTTTCCTTCCTTCCTTTCTTCCTTCCTTCCTCCCTTCCTTACAACCTTCCAACCTATCTACCTACCTCCCTGTTTACCTACTTCTCTGCCTACCTGTCTTCCTACCTTACTTCCTTCCTCTCTACCTACCTGGCTCTCCTGCGACTAATTATTAGGACGACTCATTACCGTGAAGCAGAGTTGGGAGAGTTTCTGGTTGTGCAATCCTCAACGCCTCGCCCAATTACGAGTTGTGTCCCTCTTCGGCTGCCGGGTTCCTCTCCTGCTGCTGCCGCGTCTCCTGCTCTGAGGCTGACTTCGGAATGACAAGCAGGAAGACTCAATACAGCTTGCCAGTACTCGGGAAGGCAAAAGGCTCTCTCTCTTTTGCTGTCTTTGTCTGTTGCTCCTCTCCTTTACCTTTTGCTTTCTTTGTTTTTTCTCTTCCTTCTGGTTTCTCTTTCTTCATAGACAAATGTTTCTCTCCTTCACATTTTCTTTTTGTTTCTTTCTTCCTTCTTCTCTATCTTTTGCTTCCCTTGTTTATCTTGCTTTTCGTAGTATTCACAGATAAATTTATTTTCTTCAGTTTTGTTTTCTTTGTTTCTCTTCCTCCTACTGGTACTGGTAAAGGCAAACTTCTCTCTGTCTTTCTCCTCCTCCTCCTGGTAAAGACAAACTGCCCTATCCTTTGTTTTCTTTGTTCCGCTCTTCCTCTTCCTAGCACTGGCAAAGACACATTGATCTGTATCTTTTGTTTTCTTTGTTTCACTCGCCATCTTCCTAGCACTGGCAAAGACACATTGATCTGTATCTTTTGCTTCCTTTGTTCCACTCTTCCTCTTCCTAGCACTGGCAAAGACACATTGATCTGTATCTTTTGTTTTCTTTGTTCCACTCTTCCTCTTCCTAGCACTGGTAAAGACACATTGATCTGTATCCTTTGTTTTCTTTGTTCCACTCTTCCTCTTCCTAGCACTGGTAAAGACACATTGATCTGTATCCTTTGTTTTCTTTGTTTCACTCGCCATCTTCCTGGTACTGGTAAAGACACATTGATCTGTATCTTTTGGTTCCTTTGTTCCACTCTTCCTCTTCCTAGCACTGGTAAAGACACATTGATCTGTATTCTTTGTTTTCTTTGTCTCACTCGCCATCTTCCTGGTACTGGTAAAGACACATTGATCTGTATCCTTTGTTTTCTTTGTTTCACTCGCCATCTTCCTGGTACTGGTAAAGACACATTGATCTGTATCCTTTGTTTTCTTTGTTTCACTCGCCATCTTCCTGGTACTGGTAAAGACACATTGATCTGTATCCTTTGTTTTCTTTGTTTCACTCGCCATCTTCCTGGTACTGGTAAAGACACATTGATCTGTATCGTTTGTTTTCTTTGTCTCGTCTCGTCCTAGTACTCGTGAAGACAAATTTACTTCTCTCTACCTTTTGTTTTCTTTGTCAATTTCTTCCTGGTGTTTCTGAAGACATTTACTTCTCTCTTCTTTTGCCTCCTTTGTCTTTCCTCTTCCTGGTGCTGGTGAAGACGAATTGCTCTTCCTCTTCTTTAGCGTTCTCTGTCTCTTCCTGGTATTCGCGAAGACATATTTATCTCCTCCTGTTGCTTTCTTTGATTCTTTGTTTCTTCTTCTTTTACTATTGTTCTGGTTTGGAATGACAGAACAGGAAGACTCAGTATAGCTGGCAGTACATGGAGGAACAAATTGCTTTTCTTTTCATTTTGCTTTATTTTTTGTCTCTCATGTTTCTCCTGCTCCTCCTTTTACTACTGGTTTTGGAATGACACAGCAGAAAGAGTAAGGGTTCCTAGTACATGGAGGAACAAATGGCTTCCCTACTCATTTTGCTTTCTTTGTCTCCCATGCTTCTCTTGCTCTTCCTTTTACTGCTGGTTTTAGAATGACAGAGCAGAAAGAGTAAAGGTTCCTAGTACGTGGAGGAACCAATTGCTTTCCTTGAGTTTTTGCTTTCTCTGTCTTTTCTTTTGGGAGAACAAATTGCTCGCCCTCTACCTTGGCTTTCTCTGGATTTTATTTTTCTCCTCCTTTTACTGTTCTTCATGGTTTCAGAGTGACAAAACAGGGAGCCAGCAAATCGTGCCAATACCTAAGATAATTTTTTCTCCCGCTCTCATTGCTTTTTGTATTTTATTTTCCTACTTCTTCTTTAACTGATCTTCAAAGTTTCAGAATGACAAAACAGGAAGCCAATATATTAAGCCGGTACTCAAGACAAATTCCCCTCCCTCTCCCTCTCTCCCTTTGCTTTCTTTGTTTTCTTTTCCTCCTTCTCCTTCTTTGACTTGCCTTCTTGGTTTTAGAATGACAAAGCCGGAACGGTCAATTAATCGTTCAGGACTCAAGACAAATTTTCGCCATCTCTCTTTGACTAGTCTCTTCTCTTCTTCCTGCTGCTCCTCCTGCTCTTCCTGGCTTCAGAATGACAAGCAGGAAAGCTGTTCAATAAATCGTGCCAGTAAAGACAGCCTTCCATCCCCGTCTCGCTGTCTGGGCATGCCTATTCTCGGTTGTCCCTGATACTCCTCCTGCTTCTGCTTCTGCTCCTCCTGATTTCAGAGTTTCATGCAGCAAGACTCATCAAATAGTCCGGCTAGTGAAGACCTACCTACCTTTCTACTTCCCTGTTTGCCTATATACTTCCTTGGTAAATTTGCGCATATAAGAAATTACTACCTGAAGTGTCTCTCTCTCAGTCTCTCTCAGTCTCTCTCTCTCTCTCTCTCTCTCTCTCTCTCTCTCTCTCTCTCTCTCTCTCTCTCTCTCTTTTTCCGACTGTCGCTGCTACTACATCTACCACCGCCACCTCCTCCATCACTCCAATCCCTCGTTCTGTTATTGTTATCTGTCTTTGTTCTGCTATACCACATGCTGACTTCAAACAGGCAGGGGCGAAAACACCAATAAATTATGTTTCTCAGGACAAGTTTCTCGATGTTTCAATACCTGTCACACTTGCCCTTGTTGTAGTTTCCTCCTCTTGCTTTGTTTGTCTGCTTCATTTCTTTGTCTTATCCTTCCTGCAGTTTCTTTTTTTACTCTGCTAATTTTTTTTACTTTTTTTGTCTTTGCTGCAGCTTCGTTTCCTTTTACTCTGCTAATATGTATGTCGTTGCTGCAGTTTATTATTTTTTTTAGCTTCATTCATCTTTTTGTCCTTGCTAAATATTTCTCTACTTCGTTTGTTTGTCTTATCTTCCCTGTAGTTTTTTTCTCTTCTATTTTTTTGTCCATTCTGCAGTTTCTTTCTCTTCTTCAGCTTCACTTGTCTTTTTTTGTCCTTGCTACAGTTTCTTTCTGTATATATTTATCACCTTTATTGTCTGTCGTGTCCCTGCTGCATTTTTTTTTTGTCTCTCTTTATCTGCTTCATTTGTTTTTCTTATTCTTGCTAAAACTCTTCCTGCTGATCTCAAACAAACATAGACATCAGTTGATCTGGCTGGCAAACTATTTTTTCTTCTCTCCCTCTTTCTTTTTTAGTCTTTGGGAGTCTCATGTTCCTCCTCCGCTTCATGCTAATTTCAGACAAGCAGACAGACAAACAAGCAATAAATAACGTTACTGAGGACAAGTTTCTCTCTGCTTTTCTCCCTCTGCTGCATCTACTTGTCTTCGTCTCTGCTTCCCTTCTTCCAGCCAAATCCATACAAGCAGACACGGATCAAGAAAACCAGCATGTAAGGTCAGAACTCTCTTTCTATTGCTATTCCCATTATGTTCAGTGTAACTGTCTTCTTTCCTTTACTTCCTTATTCGTCTTACTCTTTCTTCACTCTTCTTCTTTATCTTTTCTTTCTTAATTCTCGCTTCGTTTGCCAGCTCTCACAAATATCAAGAAAACCAGCATATATAATTAGGGTCCTCTTTCTATCTATTCCTATTCACAATATTTATAGAGCACCCTTCTTTCCTTTACTTCCTTATTCGTCTTACTCTTTCTTCACTCTTCTTCTTTATCTTTTCTTTCTTAATTCTCGCTTCGTTTGCCACCTCTCACAAACATCAAGAAAACCAGCATATATAATTAGGGTCCTCTTTCTATCTATTCCTATTCACAATATTTATAGAGCACCCTTCTTTCCTTTACTTCCTTATTCGTCTTACTCTTTCTTCACTCTCCCTCTTGTCTCTTCTTTCTTAATTCTCGCTTCGTTTGCCACCTCTCACACACATCAAGAAAACCAGCATATACAATTAGGGTCCTCTATTTATCTGTTTCTGTTCACATTATTTATACTGCACTCTTCTTTCCTTTACTTCCTTATTCGTCTTACTCTCTTATTCACTTACCTTGTCTTTTCTCTCCTAATCCTCACTTCGTTTGTCGCCTTGCATTTTTATTCTCTCTCCCTTCATTTACCGGTTTTACTTTTTACTCTTTACTCTCCTTTCTGTTACTTACTTAAAATCACAGGAATTTATTAGTTTTTATTTACCTGCTGCCGACGCTTTCATTACGAGGGATATGGTGTAGTGGGCACCCATTTCTTACCTATTTATGCGTCTTGTGATAAAAAATGACTCCATCTGATATACATTCAATAAAGAGACATTACCAGAAAACTCCTCACACACACAATGCGATTCGGTACCAAAGGAAAGGCGGAGAGAAACGATCCCATCAACAACAAGTATTCGAACCCAAATTGCGCCTAAGGAAAGAAACTTAATCCCCTTCAGAGACGCGAATGGAAAAATCTTACTCAAATAAACTCGTGGATTTTAAGTTTATAACCCAACCAGAGATATAGCTTCGAATACACTCACTTTTACTCACTCCCCCCACCCACTTTTTTTTTTTAATCAAGGGTTTAGTAAGAAAAGGAAGTGGGTTAGTGGTGAAGGCAGAGGTGGGGGAATAGGAATAGTTGCCACTCACTCACTCACTCATTTCCTCCCTCACTGAATCTCATATAGTACAAGCGCATTGCATCTCTATAAGCCAAGACACATAAAAAAACAGCATGTCAAGTTAATGTACTTTTTTTTATTATTTCTGTTGACATTACTCCCATTAACATCGTACCCTTTCTTTCCTTTCCCTCCTTACTCATCTCACTCTTTTTTTTCACTCTTCCTCCTAACTCTTCTTTCTTCATTCTCACTTCGTTTGTCGCCACTCAATTTTAGCCTCTTTCCCTTCATTTATCGTGTGTACATTTTGTTGCCGTATATTTGTATCCTCTAAGACACAAACAAAACATATTTCTTGGCCTTACGACACTTACATTAATCTCAGGAAATTATACGACCGAGGACAGAGACAAGTGTAAAGCTGACGATGACGAGGACACGAGCGGGGCACAAAAACAAAGACACATGGGGATCTTATTGCAAGTAAAATCTTAAGTCTATCTTACCTCGCATGCATGTCTTTTTGATTGCTTTATTTATACACTGTCACCCTTTTCCCCGTCTCCTCCATTTCATCTTATTCCCCTACATTCTTCCTTTTTATACATACTCTCACCTCTCATTATCTTTCTATTCGCTTTTCATTATTCTTTATCCGCTTCCCTTTCTCCTGTCTTCCTCTACGCACTCCTTTGCTTCCCTTTCTCTCTTTACTTCTCTTTTAATCTGTATTCTCCTCCTCTCTCTGCTCTCTCATTATCTTTCTATTCCCTTTTCATTATTTTTATCCTCTTCCCTTCCTCCTGTCTTCCTCTAAACACTCCTTTCCTTCCCTTTCTCTCTTTACTTCTCTTTTAATCGTTATTCTCCTCCTCTCTCTGCTCTCTCATTATCTTTCTATTCCCTTTTCATTATTTTTATCCTCTTTCCTTCCTCCTGTCTTCCTTCACACACTCCTTTCCTTTCCTTTCTCTCTTTCCTTCTTTTTAATATTTGTCTTCCTCTCTCTGCTCTTTCTTCCTTTCTCATTTCTAAAGACAAAGAGAAGGAGACTACAGCAAGGGCAGCCAGATAGTCAAACAAACAGTGACAGCCTTCTGAAAGTGCAATTTTTTTAGGACCGAAACACTGCAGAGACACAGCGACCCTAAAGCACATGACCACAAGAAACATTGCCTCACTCACTTTCTAACACAATACCTTTAAGCAATGTAACAACTTCCCCTTCACTCTTTCAAACTAATTTCCACCTCCAGCCAACAGAGAAACAGACAAGACTTGCAGCCGTATTCCAAGTTCTCACCTGCTAAGGGATGTCAATTATTACCAACTAAAAACACAGCAGCAGCCTCCAAATTGTTTTCCGCCTTCCCTGAATTCTATATAATATCTCAATTCCAATTACTTTTTCCTTGGAATATTTGCGCCGCACTATTACCGAGAGAGGAAATGAATATACTGGATGGATTCATAAACTCGGGAGGCGTGGTTCGTGGAAATATTAGAGAGAACAGCGTCTGGCATAACGATATTGTTGGAGATGATCTCAAGGGCATGGACCAGGGAGGGAGCGCTTGTAATATCGGCGAGAGAGTCCTTAGCAAGCCACCGCAGCAAGCAGGAGGAGGAAAAAAGCCGCAGGAAGGAGACCACGCAAAGGAAGGCAGCAAGATTTTTGTTTTCGCGTGTGGAACTTTAACGGGAAGCCAAAGTTATGTTGAACAGCACTTTAAATATTCATGTGCGAGGGAATGACCGTCGACACAAAGGCGACCACCATTACCGAGGCTTCTACGACCACGAATAACACTCCTGGCACCACTACCACAACCATTACTACGACTATTACTACTGCCACAGCCACCACTACTACTACTACTACTACTACTACTACTACGACCACCACCACCACCACCACTACTACTACTACTACTACTACGACCACCACCACCACTACTACTACTACTACTATTACTATTACTACTGCTACTACTACTACTACTACTACTACTACTCGTCTTACCACCACTAACAAGAGTTCGACGAAGGATAATTGATTAGTCAGTCAGTCAGCCACTCAATCAACCAGTCAGTCAGTAAGGCAGACAACAAGTAAGCCGACCAACCAGTCAACTAACCGTACAATCACTCTTTTATTTACCCAGATTTCCAGTCACTCAATCAGTCAAGTCATTCCACAAGTCATTCAGTCATTTCGCCATCCGTCAGTTAGTCAGTCAGTCCACCATTCAGTTCTGCCTTTTCATCAGCAGTCACTCCGCCAGCCAGTCATTCCGCCAGTCACTCAGCCATTTCCCCTTCAGTCACTCAGCCATACAGTCATTCCAGCATACATTCAGTCAATCCTGCAGCCACTCCGCCAGACACTTCACCATGCAGTCAGCCACCAGTCAGTCAGCCATACAGTCACTCCAGCATTCAGTCAGCCATCTCTTCAGCCGCTCCGCCAGACACTTCACCATCCAATCACTCAGCCATACAGTCGCTCCGGCATTCAGTCAGCCATCTCTTCAGCCACTCCGCCAGACACTTTACGCTCCCGCCAGTCAGTAGAGTAGTTAGTGAGCGCCTGGGAACTTGCTACACTCGAGGAGGCGCGTAGCGAGACTCACCGGCGTTAGGTAAATACGAAGTAATAATCGAGCAAACGCTGGGGAGTGGCGCGCGTAGGATGACACATAAATATTCAGACGTGCTTATGTTACTTCAAACAGTCTACGGCGGCGGGAAAAAAAAGGGGGAGGAAAAAATAAAAAGACGGGACGCGACTCCGAGATGAGGAATTTGAATATAAATGAGGAATTACGCGTCTCTCTATCCCCGGAAAAGTTGGATATATAAGAAATTACTACCTGGAGTGTGTCTCTCTCAGTCTCTCTCAGTCTCTCTCTCTCTCTCTCTCTCTCTCTCTCTCTCTCTCTCTCTCTCTCTCTCTCTCTCTCTCTCTACGAATGTCACTACTACTACATCTATCACAGCCACCACCACCCTCGCACCAATCCTTCTTCTACTACAACTACTACTACTACTACGATGCCTTGACCCCGACAAATCACACGGTCAACCCGACTTCATTAATCTTGTCTAGCGAGGTTATGAGCTTGGGACATATCGATTCTACCTTCCATCCTTCCCTCCTTCTCCTTTTTCTCCCTATTTCTGCTTCATTTTCCATTTCCCCTTATTCCTTTCCATCAGTACCTCTTACTTCTTCCTTCATCTCTATTTCTTCTTCCTACCTTCCTTTCTATTTCTTGTTCTTTCCTCTTTCTCCTTATTCGGTTTCATCACCTACCTCTTCTTTTTTCCTTTCCTCCCTATTTCTTCTTTTTTTTTTCCATTTTTCCTTATTTCTTGCCATCAAACCACGTCTTAGTTCTTCCTTCCTCACTATTTCTTCTTTCCCCTTCTTTCTTTATTACTTTTCACTCAATTCCTCTTCTTCTCCCTCCCCTCCATTTTCTTCTTTCACTTTTAATACCTCTTCCCCTCCCTTCCTTCCATTTTTTCTTCTTTCACTTTACTTTCTATTCTTTTTCATCAAATACATCATCTTTCCTCCCTCTTCATCTCTTCAATACACTCCTTCGTTTCATTTTTTTTTTATCTCCACCTTCTTTCACCTTTTTTTTCCCTTTCCCTTCCTTTACGCCCTCACGTTCATCCTTCGTTCCTTTCTTTTCGCACTCCTTTATTCCCTTATCCCTCCCTTTACTCTACTCGTCTTACTCTTTCTTCACTCTTCCCCATATCTTTTCTTTCTTTAATCTTCCTTCGTCTATCACCTCTTTCTTTCTCTTCACTTTTCTGTTTTTCTTCTTCTCCATGTCTTTTTAATTACTCCTTGATTTACTGTCACCATTTTTCCAGTTTCCTTTCCATTTTATCTTATTCCCCTACATTCTTCCTTTTTATACATATTCTTCTTACACCTATCATCATATTTCTATTTCTTTTTCATTATTTTTTTTTATCCGTTTCCCTTCTTCATGTCTTCCTCTCCACACTCCTTCGCCTCTCTCTCTCTCTCTCTCTCTCTCTCTCTCTCTCTCTCTCTCTCTCTCTCTCTCTCTCTCTCTCTCTCTCTCTCTCTCTCTCTCTCTCTCTCTCTCTCTCTCCCTCTCTCTCTCTCTCTCTCTCTCTCTCTCTCTCTCTCTCTCTCTCTCTCTCTCTCTCTCTCTCTCTCTCTCTCTCTCTCTCTCTCTCTCTCTCTCTCTCTCTCTCTCTCTCTCTCTCCCTCTCTCTCTCTCCCTCTCTCTCTCTCTCCTTCCTTCCCTCCCTCTCTCTCCCTCTCCCCCTCTCTTTCCTTCTGACTCCAAAGGCGCCATCGTTGGTAATCTGGCTTCAGGAAAAGCTTAAACGTGTGTCCTGTCTGGCGCCTCTCTGTCTCCACCACCACCACCACCATGCACCACCACCACCAACAACCACCACCACCACCACCACCATCACTAATAATTAAGACCATACCTACCACTACCATCATCAATATCACGACTTCGATTATCACCACTACCACTACTACGACCACTACCATTACCACCACCCCCTCTATCACCACTACAACTATCATCACCTCCTCCACCACTACTACCATCACCCCCATCCCCCAAAACCGCTATCATCACAACCACACCACCTCCACCATCACCAAAAACAACCACAATATCTACCACCATCACTATTACAAACATCGATATTACGACCACCACTACCACTACCACTACAACCACCACTATTCCTACCACTACTACTACTACTACTACCCCAACCATCACCATGAGCACAATGACACCACATAGCACATCCAGGACGCTTGTAAATAGGTATCGATGACTTGTCAGATAAAGAAATATATGCGGTTGTCTCCTACCATTCGTTGATGACACGTGGCTACGGTTATTACTGAGCCGCGGGGAAGACAAGGGCGAGGGATCGATGGAGCGTTGGATAATGGGGTTGGAGAGGCGGAAACGGATGTGTGTCGTGTGTTAGAAAAGATATTAAGAAAAAAGATATTGAGAGGAAATGGCTTTGAGCAATTAGGTTCGATGCCATTGGTTGCGAATCGATGTGGTGTTAGATAGAAGGACTTGGAGGAGAGAGAAGGGGGGAGGAGGGGAGAGGAGAGGAGAGGAGAAAAGAAATGGAGAGGAAGAGAAAGTAAAGTAAAGGAAAGGTAAGGAAAGCAAAGAAAAGGGAAGGAAAGAAAAAAAAAAGAAAAGAAAGGAAAGGAAGCAAAAAGAAAAGAAAAAGAAGAAAAGAAAAGAAGAAAAAAAGAGAAAGAGAAATTAAAAGAAGAGACGAGAAGGGAGAAGACGAGAAAGGCGAGAAGGGTTAAGAAGAGAATGGAAGAGAAGAGAAGAGAGGAGAAGAGAAATGAGTGTCAGGAATATAAAAGAATGGAAAAACAATATATTAAAAGGTAGCCCCGATCAATAGTGCATTAAACCAAGTTTCTCCCATTGATGTGGTGTTAGATAATATGAGCTGGAGAGGAAGAGATAAGAGAAGACGAATGGAGTGTCAACGATTAAAAGAAGGGAAGAACAACGATACTGAAAGGAGGTGGTTAGGAGAGGTGAGGGTTGCAAATCGATGGACGTGGTGTTATATATAAGGACGTGGAGGAGAGAAAAGGAGAGACATGGGTGTTGAATGTTAGAACTAAAGGAGAAAAATATATTACAAAGTAGTTATAAGTAAATAGAGTACTGGTCCAAGGGTTACGAGTCGATCAGATGTTATATACAGGAGTTGAAAAATGTAAAAGCTGAAGAAGAAATAGTGAGGAAGGGAGAAGAAAGACGTGGTTGATGACAAGGAGAATAAAGAAAGAGAAAAGAAGAGGAAATGGTTATGAAGGAAAAAAGAAGAGGTGGTCGATGGGAATTAATAAAGAGAATGAGTAAACGAAGAAGACATAGTTAAAAAGGGAGAATGAATAGTTGATGAAACTGAATGCAGAGAAAAGGGTAAAGAGAAACACAAAGGAAAAGGTAAAAAGAAAGAAAGAAACAGATGTAAATAAGAGGTTCAGAGTAAACAGATATGATGAATGGGGTCACAGCGAGGAAAAAGAAGGAGAGACAAGTGATTGAGAAGGCAAAAAGAAACAAGAATAAATGTCTTACGAACGAAGAAGCAGGCGATATAAATTAGTGGAAGGGGAAGACTAAGAAAACTATAACGAAAGAAGTATAAGCAGGACAATTTTTCTCAATGACACAGGAGTATTAAGGTCAATATAAACAAAAAAATATTCCCCATAAATAACATGAAAATTAAAAAGAAGTGAGGTACGAGAGTTTATGATTAAGTAAGCATTAATAAATTAGCATTCACTTCACGTTAAAGCAAGATGAACAAAATTGCATACGTAAATAACTGCGAAGGTGTGGAAGTGCAATTATTTAGAGTAATTAGTTTAGAAGAAAATGCTAAATACTATAAAAATGTGATTGCTTTAAAATTAACCAACTCATCTTTACTTCTATAAAGGTTACGTGTGTGTGTGTGTGTGTGTGTGTGTGTGTGTGTGTGTGTGTGTGATTCTGGTTAGGTGCCAAATTTCTGCTGCTTCTGGAATCTTGTTTTCTAATCTTGCCATTCCAGGTTCTCAATAACGCTCTCTATATTATACTTCATTAGTGTGCATGAATGTGGGTGTGGGTCAGTGGTTTCTTCTTCTGGTTCTTTTTCTTGTTGATCTGCGTGCTTTATTTTTTTCTGCTTTCCCTTCATCTCCTTCCGTGCCTTCTCCTTCACTACATTATTTTTTATATTTTTTTTCTTCTTTTCATATCATTATTATTATTATTATTATTATTATTATTATTATTATTATTATTATTATTATTATTATTATTATTATTATTATTATTATTATTATAATTACTCATCTTTTTTCTTCCCTTACTCCTGCTCCTACTCTTTAATCTTCGTCTTCGTCTTCGTCTTTTTCTCCTCCATCATCTTATTTTCCTCCTTCCACTCCTCCCAAGACTCGTTCTCCTCTACCGCATCTGCTCTTCCTTCTTTTCTTATTTTTCTATTTTTCTTCCTCCTCCTCCTCCTCCACTCTACGGTAATGAGGTGCGTGTGGAATATGATGAAAATGATGGATTGTGGAAGATTTATGGCCCGGGTTCAGTGATTTAGTCCACGCCGTGAGTGGATGGAAAGTTTTTAGGGGGGTCTTATTTTTTTTGCCTTTTTCTTCAGTTGCATGCATGAGAGAGCTGGACTGTATATGGGTACGTGTGTGTGTGTGTGTGTGTGTGTGTGTGTGTGTGTGTGTTAAGTTAGCCAATCGCCTGACTAAATGGCTGACGAAATGGCTTACTCTTCGGGGAATAAAAACATAACATCTATCCAGTCAGTCAGTCAGTCAGTCAGGCAATCAGTCAGTCACTCACTCACTCACTCAGCTTAATTCGACTTCATCATAAAAAACACGCATCTATCATCGCAAGTAAACAAAAAAATATCCACAAAAGAAAAAAAAATGGGCAAAAATAACGTGACCAGACAAACCGAACAACCAAAAACAAGTCACCAATCAGACTCGAGGATAAAAAAAATACCTAAAGACCTCGAGACCTCCAACCCTCATCAGCTGACGGAAAGTTCAAACCACCACAACAGATCACACAGACAACACAGCAGAAGATAACAACCTGCACGCCACAACACAACACACACACACACACACACACACACACACACTACATCCTAACCTTACACACACATACAACACCCCCCATCCCCCCACACACACACACAAACATATGACCACACCCACTTTTCAATCCTTTCCACAAACCCCCCACTACCCAAAAAGTCACTCCATCCTACCCTACCTTTCCCCACCCCCTCACTCTACCTCAAAAGCCCGTCCCTTCCATTAGCACATTACCCCTACGTGCTCGCTCTTACATCTCCTTCCCCTTCCCTTACCATATCGTGCCCCAAGCCATCACTCAGGAGCTGGCAGAACAAAAGTAAGGGTAATAGCAATAGCTGATGCTCGGCTCCCCTCTAGACGCAGGTCGGCCGTTGTGTAACGCACTTAGGAAATGGAATAGTTTGGCATGTGTCGTGAGAGTAAGATATAAGCCTCCATAATTAGCGAAATGGACACCTCGCTTCCTGCCCAAGAGAGAGAGAGAGGGAGAAAGAGAGAACCGGAGAATGTGTATGTGAGGAGGAACGAGAGATAGGCGAGTGAGTGAGTGAGTAGGGAACAAAGGCAGTGCAAAGAGGAGGAAGAAGAAGCAGAGGGACGGAGGAACGGTGATGAGAGCTAAGAGGGAGGAAAGTACATGCAAGTAATGAGATACGAGGAGGAAATTACGAGGTGCGGAGAGGGAAAATATGAGAACAGGTGCTGGAAAATCATATTGAGGGAGCGTGCGTGTGACAGGCTGAAGGTTTGACGGATAGTGGATATGGTCAGCAGTGTGGATGAATGACGACGTGGGTGATAAAATTCCTAAACGGGGCGGTTGGCAGAGTATACGAGACGGATGACAGCGCAGATTATAAAGGAAAAAAAATGATAGGGGAGTTGACAGTGAGAGTTTGGTTGATACGGTGAATAATGTTTGTTTAGAAGGGTGCTTGACAGAGTGGAAAAGGAAGTTGGTAGGGTTTATTTAGCAGTTTGACAGGCTTAAAAATGGTAGTTTGCAGGGTTGTGAAGAAGGTTGACGTGTTTTATTAGAAGTTTATGTAATAAAAGTGGCAGGGTACTTGACAAAGTGTTAAAGATAGGTTGCAGGTTTGTTTAGCAGAGTATTTGACTGAATGAAAGAAGTAATTGGCAGGGTTGTGACAGAAGTAAACGTGTTTCATTAGTAGTTTAAGTAATAAGACTGCCAGGGTATATTTGACAGAGGGAGATACACACTTAACAGTGTTATGAAAAAGTTTAACGTGCTATCGAAACCTTTCGATATGTCTAGCGCAACTGCGAAAGTTTCACCGAAACAGCTAAGAGAGGATGACCGAGTTAAGAGAGCAAGAAGATCGCCAGTAGAACGCCCCTTGCGGAACCCATACTGACGATCAGATAGAAGGTCAGAAGTGGAAAGATGCTTTTGAATCTTCCGGTTAAGGATTGATTCAAAAGCTTTAGATAGACAGGAAAGTAGAGCTATAGGGCGGTAGTTAAAGTAATAAGATTGGCAGATTACGTGACAGAGGGAGAGAGGTGATTGGCAGGGCTCTGAAATATGAGGGTAACGTGATGAAATATTAGTGAAGGTACCGCGTTGGACAGGTTAAGTGATGGAGTGAAGGAGGAGGAGGACGAGGTGAATGAAGTGATTGGCAGGTACTTGATATTGAGAAAGGTGATTGACAGTGTGAAGAAAACGATCAACAGGAGACTAAATAGGGTGAAAGAAAGGGTTGGCAAGGTAGAGGTATAATGTTTAGTAGGGTACACATATGAATATAGAGCTGCAGATAGAGTATACACAAATTTTGACAAGTTAAATGACAGAAGGACACAGGTGGAGGAGTGACAGAGTAAATACAATGTTTACCGGTGTACATGACAGCTACAAGTGGAAAACAGAGTGAAGACAATGTTTGGTAGGGTACTAGAAAGATATACAGGTTGAGGACAAGAATGAATACAATGTCTGACAGGGTGCTTGACAGAGTAATACAGGTGGAAGGCAGAGTGAAAAGAATGTTTGGTAGGGTACTTGACTAGGATACAAGCTGAAGAAAGTAAATACAATGTTTGGCAATACTATAAAAAAAGTGAAAAAAAATGTTTGTCAGAATACTTGACAGAAAGGTACAGGTGGAAGGCAGAGCGAATCGAATAAAATGCAGGTGAATAAAGAGTGGGTACAGTGTTTGACAGGGTACGCTATACATATAAATCCGTAGTTCATGGGATGGATCATAGAATTAATATTAAAATCCTAAAATCCTAGGCACGGTAATAAAAAGAGTGAAAAAGAGGTGGAAAATAAATTACGATTGCTGAATATTAGGGGAAGTAAATGTTTATATAATTATTGTATCATCGGTAACTTGTGTATGTATGTTTACTTTCCCAAACCAAAGTCATTTAGTCGTCCAATCAATCAGCCAATCAGTCATCAAATCAATCAATCAGTCAGTCACCAAATCAATAAATCAGTCGTCCAAACAGTCATTCAATCAGTTATCCAGTCAACCAATTAATCAGTCATCCAATCAATCAATCAGTCATCCAATCAATCAATCAGTCATCCAATCAATTAATCAGTCATCCAATCAATTAATCAGGCATCCAATCAATCAATCAGTCATCCAATCAATTAATCAGTCATCCAATCAATCAATCAGTCATCCAATCAATCAATCAGTCATCCAATCAATCAATCAGTCATCCAATCAATCAATCAGTCATCCAATCAATCAATCAGTCATCCATTCAAACAATCAGTCATCCAATCAATCAGTCAGTCATCGAATTAATCAATCAGTTACTCAATCAATCAGTCATCCAATCAATCAATCAGTCATCCAATCAATCAATCAGTCATCCAATCAATCAATCAGTCATCCAATCAATCAATCAGTCATCCAATCAATCAATCAGTCATCCAATCAATCAATCAGTCATCCAATCAATCAATTAGTCATCCAATCAATCAATCAGTCATCCAATCAATCAATCAATCAGTCAATCAATCAGTGATCCAGTCATCCAAGCAATCAGGCATCCCAATCAGCCTATCAATCAAGCAGTCAGTCAAACAAACAAACGGGTGGCAAGATGGCGAACAAAGGGTGAACAGCGTACCTTTAATTAAGCGGGATCAGGTAAGGCCAGCCGGATACCCTCACCTGTGCGGAGGGAGCAGCCCGTCAAGCCATCTAGCGCCAGCCTCCGGCCGTCCACCTTTGATGCGGCCAATAAAAGTAATGCAATGAAACGGGATGACTGAATTTTCCCTTTTCCCGCTAAGGCGAGTAAGCGGACGGTGAAATAGGAGTTTTAGCTTTTCTATTAATGCCATGAAAGCGACGCAGGGGACGTTTAGAAGCATATTTTTGAGGGATTGATCATATTTTCCTGTCAGCGTGTTTGATATGTGTGACACGTGAATTGCTATTAATTACAGGTGAAAATAAGGCTTAGGTAGCCAACGTAAACACCGGTTTTATGGATTCGATTATTTTTATTTTTATTTTACATGTGTTTTATAATGTGACACGATGGTGATTCTGATTAATTTCAGTTAAAACAAGAAACAGGTAGCAGCTCAACGTTTTTTTTTTTTTTGTTTGTTTTTAAATCACCTTCCTTTAATAATTAATAGTTCTCTTTTCTTGATGTTTGACATGTAACACGACAGCGACTCAGATTAACTACTGTAAAAATGAGACACAGGAAGACCGGTAGAACAGCTTTTTTTAATGATTTTGTTTCATAATATTAAATCTTACCTTTCGTTTCCAGGTGTTTTGTGTGACAGGTTGGATATTTTGATTCATCACAGGTAAAATGAGACGTGGATATTCAGGCAAAACACTTCTCTTATATGACTTTTTGATGATTTTCGCGTATCGTTCCCAGGTGCTTCGTATGCGACACAATGCAAATGAAAATACAAATGAAAAGCGAGACAAGTAACAAGTCGACGCACTTTTTGCATGTCACTTTTAACAGGTGCTTTGAAGTGTAGGCCGGCAGAAATTCAGAGTAATTACAGGTGGAACAAGACACAGGTAGCGCGTTCAACACCTGTCAAGGCTCAGTGATATTAATAATCCCAACACGTATCGCTGCTTCATTCCGTTAATTGGGGGACGAGAGCCGCGCTAACTCGCCTCCATCCAGCACTCACCTTTCATTAATTACCTAACTGGACGCAACACGTGCTCGCCATGCCCGCTGGACACACGCAAGTCGCACCGAGCCTCTCAAAGCAAGTGTGTTAGCGTGAAGGACGGACACACACACACACACACACACACACACACACACACACACATTGACACTCTTACTACACCTCTTCCTACGTCCACCTTTTCCTTACCTTTAGTTTCCCCCTTTTCATACCTTTCTTCTTTTTTTCCCTTACCATTCCCGTGCATTTCTTTTACTTTTCTCCCTGTCTCTACTTTCCATTCTACCACACACACACACACACACACACACACACACACACACACACATTGCACTATATGCCTGCCTCCCATGTCCACCCAATATACCACCCACACCCATTTACACGCACTCGCTAACCCATCCACTCACTCACCCACCCACTCATCCACCTACACACCCACTCCTACACCCTATTCTTTTCCCCTAATCATACCCGCCTACTCATAGCTCTCCCCACCCACACTCACCCACTTCCACACAACACAGCTATCCACTCCTCCACCCCTGCAACGGCCCTATCCACCCCTTCTACATTCAGGAAATATCATTACACGTTTGTTATTCCTTTGAAAAATGTGACGGTGTTATGCGGATGGCTACGTGGCAAACGGGGAGGAAAGGGGCGGCGTAGCAGGGAAGGTAGGGGAGAAGGTAAGAGTGAAAAGTAGGGGAAACAGAGGATAGGTGTGAGAGAGAAGGAGGTACCAGGGATGAGGAGGCATGAGGAGATGAAAGCAGAGGTGGGAGAGGTGTGGCAAGATGCAAGGGTGAGGGAGGGAGAGGCGGCAGGGCAGATGAGAAAAGGGTCAGGAGGGAGAAGAGAGGAAGCAGGGCAAAGGTGTGGCGGGAAGAGAGGTGACAGAGGATAGTAGTTAAGAAGGCAGGGATGGTAGGGTGTATGACAAGAGATAGAGTGACAAGATAGGGGTAAGGAAGGTAAAGATGGTAGGGGGTAGGGGAGGGAAGGCAGGGAACACAGGGGATAGAGGGCTGGGGTGACCGACGTTGAGGTTGAGAGGACAGGAGGAAGAGGTGGGAAAGACACGTGAGAGAGGCAGGGTGAAGGGAGGTGAGAGTGAGACTGGCAGGGGCCGAGGGTAGGGAAGAGAGCGCTCCCTTCTCCCTCTCCCTCTCCTCCGAAGGCTACATTCCGCTGTGGACGCGGCGCACACCTGATCGGACAGGTGTAGGTACCATCGGAGCAGGTAACGAGCCGCTGGACGTCAAAGCGAGGGCGGGTGAGCGGCGCGGCGCAGGGCATAATCCCATTAGTGGCGGCCTTTAATGGCGCGCCGCATAAATGGCTCCGAAAATGGCCTATTCCACTCAGCCGCCGAACACGTCATTTTGTCGCCACCGGAATAAAGGCGAACAAACACGCGCCGATATATGGCCGGAATTGGCGGACAGCGGTTTTACCTTTGCCAATTCCGCTGTCGAATCAGTATATATGGAAAAAAATGGATAGGGAAATATAACGGGATGATGTATGGATAGGGCAAAATAATGGAATGATGTATAAAGATGAAAAAATGTAGAAATATAACAGGTATGGAAAAAAAATGAGTATGGGAGTATGAGCGAAATTGGCGTAGCAGTAATGAATATATATATAGATATATATATATATATATATATATATATATATATATATATATATATATATATATATATATATATATATATATATATATATATATATATGGAAAAAAAAGGATAAGGCAAAATAATGGCATAATGTTTAAGGATGAAAGAAATGTGGAAATAAAACAAGCATGGGAAAAATATAAGTATGTGAGTATGGTCGAAATTGCCTCACCGTTTTTAGCTCTACCAAGTCCACTGTTGTATCAATATATATGGAAAAAATGGATAGGAGAAAATAATGGCATGATATATGAGGTTGAAAAATACATATCTATGGAAATTAAACAGGTATGAAAAAATGGGTTTAGAAAAAAAGTAAGGCGTAATGGGGAAAAAGTAAAAGTAATGGAAATTAGAAAAAAATGGAAAAGTAGAAGTAATGGTAAAAAAGTGATAGAAAGTAATGGGTTTCAATTTACGAATGCCACTTTCACTTTCATTCGTTGTCTCATACACATACAAAATAACGCACACACACAAGAAACATTGCCAACAAAAAATACAAAAGAAGAATATCGCATGAAAAAAAATACACAAAGAAAAATATCATATGGAAAAAAAAGATTTAAATGCACAGAAAGAAAAAATACCATATGGGAAAAAAAGATAAAAATACACAGAAAAAAAATATCATATGGAAAAACAGGTTAAAACACACTAAGAAAAATATCATAGGGAATAACAAAGATAAAAATACACAGAAAGAAAAATATCATAAGGAAAAAAAGATAAAAACACACAAAGAAAAATATCATTCGGAATAAAAAAATGATGAAATGGGTTTAATTTTCTCAGTTCCGCCGCCAATTCCAATCATCCGCTTATCATGTCATTGCGGCGCCTCCCGGACAGCGCTGCACAAACACCTACGGCAAACAGGTACAGGTGATGGGTTTCATTTTCACGCAATCGGATCATTTTTCGCGTGTCTGCGGGCCTGGCGTCATTTTCCGGCAGCCGCGAACATTTAAACAGACGCTCAACAAATCAATCGACAATCAACGAACGCATACATATTAAGGCTGCCGGAATTTTCATATACCGTATACAACAAATACTTTCTAGATTGAATCGTTTTAATTAATTCTTCATGCGCGCGCTGTTGTTTTTTTTGGGCAGCTTATTCGCAGCCGTGACTGTATGAATTTAATTTCCATGAATACATCAAAGGCGAAAGAAGGAAGAAAAGACCAGAAATCAGATCTTTAGCAGCTCTTCCTTCAACCCCTTCCTGAGAGAGGCAAGGAGGGCGGCAGGAAGCAGGGAAGGGAGGTGGAGAAAGGTAAGGAAATGAATGGCAGGAGGGGAGGAAGAAGAGGGGAGAGGAGGAGAGAGGGAGATAAGGGGGTGGAGATAGGGATAAGGGAAGGGTAAGGAGGGAGGAAGAGGAGGAGGAGGAGGAGAGAGGAAAGGAATAAACAGCAGGGAGGACAAGAAGGCGGAAATGAGGGATGGATGGAAGGAGGAGGTGAGAGGGAAGCGGTGAAGGGGAAGAGTGAGGAGGATGAAGATAGGCGGATGGGGATGAAGGGAAGATGGACATGGAGAGAGAAGGAAAGCGAGCGAAGAAAAGGGAAGGCATAATGTGGGAGAGAGAAGAGGAAGAGAAGTGGATGGAATAGGCATTGGTAAGGTGTAGAAAAGAGGAGAAAGTGAAGTAATAGAAGAAGGTAAGGAAGGAAAGAAGAGGGACATGGAAAGGGAAAGAAGGAGAACGAAAAAAGGAAGACATAATGTGGAGGAAAGAAGGAGAGTGGTGGATGGAGTGTGGATTGATAAGGTGAAGAAGAGAGGAGAAAGTGAAGTAATAGAAGGAGGTGAAGAGGAAAGAAGAGGAGACAGTGAAGTAATAGAAGGAGGTGAGGAGGAAAGAAGAGGAGACAGTGAAGTAATAGAAGGAGGTGAGGAGGAAAGAAGAGGAGACAGTGAAGTAATAGAAGGAGGTGAGGAGGAAAGAAGAGGAGTATGATAGAAAAAAATGTAGAAAGGCAGAGAAACGGTGTAGAGAAGGCAAGGGAGAGATAAAAGAAAGGTTAAAGTCACGGAAAATTGATGAAACGGTAAGAGAAAGGAATAAAAAGGGCAAACTAATAGAAAAGCGAACATAAAAGTGAGAAAATAGGTAAAAGAAATGAAGTGGAAGATGAAAAATATTAATTGGAGAGATTAAGCCAAAATATAAGCAAAGTAAAGTGGAGAAACAGGTGAAGGAAAGGTAAGGGAAAGGTAAGAGAGAGAGGAGGAAGGTATGAAGGAGGAGTAAGTAGGAAGGAAGAAAGAGTAAGAACGAAGACAGTGAGAAAAAAAATAAGGTGCGAAAGAGAAAATAATAAGAGTTAAAGAAAAGGCATGAGAAAAATAGGAGTAAAAGGGAGGTAGGAAGAAGAAATTAGAAGAGAGTAGAATAAGTAAAGGAGTAAGGAAGACGGAAGAGAGATAAGTAAAATAATGTACTGAAAATAAAATAAAGGTGGAAGGGAAGGTGGAGGAAAGGTAGGAGTGAGAGGGAGGGAGGGGTCAGGGTCACTGTCAGAGAGCGAGAGCCAAGTTTCAATGAGTACTGAGAGGAAGTCCATCAAAACTTAGCTATTCTGACAATTAAGCGGCAGCAGAATGGAGAGAGACTGACACGAGGAGGAGGAGGAGGAGGAGGAGGAGGAAGAAGAAGAGGAGGAGGAGGAAGAGGAGAAGGAGGAGGAGGAGGTTGTGGGTCATGTGGAGAAAAGAAAGACAATGGAAGTAAGAGCATTATTAGTAGTAGTAGTAGTAGTAGTAGTAGTAGTAGTAGTAGCAGTAGTAGTAGTAGTAGTAGTAGTAGTAGTAAAACTAGCAGTAGTAAAAGTAGTAGTAGTTATAGTAGTGGGGTCAACATCATTACCACATCATTCACCACCACCACAACCCCCAACACTACCACCACCTCCACCACAACCACTACAACCACCATCACTACCACAACCACCAATTCCCCCCCCCCCCACCACCACCACCACCAATTCCACACCAAAGTTCCGACACGCTGAAAATTTGATGCTGGTGCCGGAGGATCGGGAATTCATAGGGAATCGAACTCTCTCACGCCTGTCTCACCCTTGATGGCTCCGACGAGTAATGGCCCGCCGGTGGTGAGGGACGCGGGGCAAAGGGACGCCTCTATGCCCTGCCTGACGCCGCGGAAGCTAGGTCGTGGCAGAAGAGGGGGGGGCAGGGGGCAGGGGAGGGGAAGGGGTCGGAAGGGAAAGGGTTGGCAGAGCTGGAATAGGAAGGTTCATGGCAATTTTCTAGTTGTCGTGACATGTAAAAAGGTTATGTTGGTTATTTTTACAAGGTAGGTATTGATGGGTGGGTGGAAGAGGGATGGTAGGGGTTGGAATGGAGGTGAGGGAGGGTTGGAAGGGGTGCAAGAGGGGGGTGGAGGATGGGGGTTAGGAGGGTGGAATGGAGGTGAGTTAGGGTTCGCAGAGGGATGGAAGAGGAGTGAAAGGAGGTGGAAGAGAGAGTTTTGTAACTCGTCAGAGGAAGAAGGCAATGCAACAGACAGGTTTTGACAGTTTCCGAGTTGTCATGAAATATTGAAAGGTAACGTCGGTATAGTTTTTTTCGGTGGAATGGAAAGAAAGGGTTGAAAGGGAGTGAAACTGAGTAAAATCGATATAATTTTAAATTTTCAGACGAAACAGAACTTTAAAAAAAAAGGGCAAAGTTGGCATTTTTTGACTGGAGGTGGAAGGAATAGAAAGGGAGGAAGGGAGGAGAGGCGAGGAGAGGAGGAAAAGAAACCGAGAAGAAAATAAGGAGAGATAAAGAAAATATAAGAGTTGAAGGAAAGGCGAGGGAAAGGTAGGAGTGAGAGGAAGGTAAGAAGAAGGAATTATAAGAAAGTAAAATAAGTAAGGAAGTAAGGAAGCCGGAAGAGTGAGAAGGAAAACGTGCTTAAGAGAAAATGATAGGAGAGAAGAGGAGAGAGGAAACTGGGTGAGAAGGACGTTGTTTGACACACTTCGTCATGCCAGTAAGGAAAAAACGGATTCATTTGTATTTTTTAAAGGTGGAGGTAAAATGGAAAAAAAAAGTGAAAGGAAGCCGAACGGGGTGAAACCAATACAATCTCATACTCCTGCAATCATCATGGAAGTGAAGGAGAAGCAACGCTGGTATTTCGTCAGAACTGGAAAGGGGTGAAATGGGAACTAGATAAACAGACAGACAGACAGCCAAACAGCCACACACTCACTCACAGACAGACACACACGTTTTAGCCATTCATCGGTGAAACAAAAAACATGAATAGGAAAGTAAGGAAAACTGATACCCCGCTCACTATGACACTGCAGCCTTGTCGAAGCAGCAGAGAGGTAGTTAGTTGGTTAGTTAGTTAGAGAGGCAGGCCTTTGGTGTTTTCCTTATTACTTTCCTTGGTAGGGTGCAGCCAAACGGTGTCCCCTAAATGCACATAATAATCACTACTTTGGCTCCAATTTAGAAGGTCGTAGGTAAGGAAAGAGCGGCTAGGGGAAAGGGGGAAAGAGGGAGATGGATTGGTGAAAAAGAGGAGAAGGAGGAGGAGAGGAATGTGTGAGTGGAGGAGTGAGCGTGAGAGGAGGGATAAGGGAGAAGTGAAGAAATGGAAAGGGGGAGGTGAGGGGAAAAGGGAGGGGGGAGAGGGGAGAATCATGATATGGTGAGATAAGGGTGAGGGGAAGGTGAGGGAGGGAAGAGTTAATGGGCGAGGGGAAAGGAGAGGAAAAGACGACGGGAGAGGGGGAGTTGATGGGAGCGGTGAATGGGGGAATGAAGGGACGGTTGGGAGAGGGGTGAGGAAGGGGTGAAGTGAAGGAAGAAAGGGAAGTGAAGGGAAGGGTAAGGGAGACATGAGGTAATGGGTGAGGGGAAGGGAAAGGTTGAATATGGGAGAGAGGAAGATCAGGGGAGTGGTGAGGGGAGGGTTCAGGGTAAGGGGCAGGGGGAGGGAGCGCGATGGGGCGGACCCTTGACTACTTTACATATGGCGCCATTAAGACAGGAATAGCAGGAGGGGCGAGCAAGGGGCGCGGCCTTATCTCGCGTCGCGCCAGTATTTGATTATCAAGTAATTAAGTCCGGAGCAGCGCAAGAGAGCCTAATTATGGACCATGAGTGCCCTGACTTATGAATGTAATTTTCGTAATTGTAACAGAGACCAACGCGGATAACTGACCGGCTGTATGCTAAGTGGCTGACCGACTGGCTGGCTGGATGACTGACTGACTGACCGACTGACTGGCTGACCGACTGGCTGGCTGGATGACTGACTGACTGACCGACTGACTGGCTGACCGACTGGCTGGATGGATGACTGACTGGCTGTACGACTAACTGGCTGACCGACTGGCTGGCTGGATGACTTACTGGCTGACCGACTGACTGGCTGACCGACTGACTGGCTGACCGACTGACTGGCTGACCGACTGACTGGCTGGATGACTGACTGGCTGTATGACTAACTGGCTGACCAACTGACTGAATGAATGAATGAATGACTGGCTAACCGACTGGCTGTATGACTGACTGGCTAGCCGACTGACTGGTTGTAAGACTGACTGGCTGTATGACTAACTGGCTGACCGACTGACTGGCTGGATGACTGACTGACTGGCTGGCTGACTGACTGACTGGCTGGATGACTGACTGGCTGACCGACTGACTGGCTGTATGACTGACTGGCTGACCGACTGACTGGCTGGATGACTGACTGGCTGACCGACTGACTGGCTGGATGACTGACTGGCTGACCGACTGACTGGCTGTATGACTGACTGGCTGACCGACTGACTGGCTGGATGACTGACTGGCTGACCGACTGACTGGCTGTATGACTGACTGGCTGACCGACTGACTGGCTGTATGACTGACTGGCTGATCGACTGGATGACTGGATGACTAACTGGCTGACCGACTGACTGGCTGGATGACTAACTGGCTGACCGACTGACTGGCTGGATGACTGACTGGCTGATCGACTGACTGGCTGGATGACTGACTGGCTGACCGACTGACTGGCTGGATGACTGACTGGCTGATCGACTGACTGGCTGGATGACTGACTGGCTGATCGACTGACTGGCTGGATGACTGACTGGCTGACCGACTGACTGGCTGGATGACTGAATAGCTGACCGACTGACTGGCTGGATGACTGACTGGCTGACCGACTGACTGGCTGGATGACTAACTGGCTGACCGACTGACTGGCTGGATGACTGACTGGCTGACCAACTGGATGGCTGTATGACTGACTGGCTGACCGACTGACTGGCTGGATGACTGACTGGCTGACCGACTGACTGGCTGGATGACTAACTGGCTGACCGATTGACTGGCTGTATGACTGACTGGCTGACCAACTGGATGGCTGTATGACTGACTGGCTGACCGACTGACTGGCTGGATGACTGACTGGCTGACCGACTGACTGGCTGTATGACTGACTGGCTGACCGACTGACTGGCTGGATGACTGACTGGCTGACCGACTGACTGGCTGTATGACTGACTGGCTGACCAACTGGATGGCTGTATGACTGACTGGCTGACCGACTGAATGACTGGATGACTGACCGGCTGACTGACTGACTGGCTGGATGACTGACTGGCTGACCGACTGACTGGCTGGATGACTGACTGGCTGACCGACTGACTGGCTGGATGACTGACTGGCTGACCGACTGACTGGCTGGATGACTGACTGGCTGACCGACTGACTGGCTGGATGACTGACTGGCTGACCGACTGACTGGCTGGATGACTGACTGGCTGACCGACTGACTGGCTGGATGACTGACTGGCTGACCGACTGGATGGCTGTATGACTGACTGGCTGACGGACTGACTGGCTGGATGACTGACTGGCTGACGGACTGACTGGCTGGATGACTGACTGGCTAGGTGACTGATTGGCTGTATGACTGACTGGCTGACCAACTGGATGGCTGTATGACTGACTGGCTGACCGACTGACTGGCTGGATGACTGACTGGCTGACCGACTGGATGGCTGTATGACTGACTGGCTGACCAACTGGATGGCTGTATGACTGACTGGCTGACCAACTGGATGGCTGGATGACTGACTGGCTGACCAACTGGATGGCTGTATGACTGACTGGCTGACCGACTGGATGGCTGGATGACTGACTGGCTGACCAACTGGATGGCTGTATGACTGACTGGCTGACCGACTGGATGGATGGATGACTGACTGGCTGACCAACTGGATGGCTGTATGACTGACTGGCTGACCAACTGGATGGCTGGATGACTGACTGGCTGACCAACTGGATGGCTGTATGACTGACTGGCTGACCGACTGGATGGCTGGATGACTGACTGGCTGACCGACTGGATGGCTGGATGACTGACTGGCTGACCGACTGACTGGCTGGATGACTGACTGGCTGACCGACTGGATGACTGACTGACTGACCGACTGACTGGCTGACCGACTGGCTGGCTGGATGACTGACTGACTGACCGACTGACTGGGTGACCGACTGGCTGGCTGGATGACTGACTGGCTGACCGACTGACTGGCTGACCGACTGGCTGGCGGGATGACTAACTGGCTGACCAACTGACTGAATGAATGAATGACGGGCTAACCGACTGGCTGTATGACTGACTGGCTGACCGACTGGCTGGCTGGATGACTGACTGACTGACCGACTGACTGGGTGACCGACTGGCTGGCTGGATGACTAACTGGCTGACCGACTGACTGAATGAATGAATGACGGGCTAACCGACTGGCTGTATGACTGACTGGCTGACCGACTGACTGGCTGACCGACTGACTGGCTGACCGACTGACTGGCTGACCGACTGACTGGATGAATGACTAACTGGCTGACCAACTGACTGAATGAATGAATGACGGGCTAACCGACTGGCTGTATGACTGACTGGCTAGCCGACTGACAGGTTGTAAGACTGACTGGCTGTATGACTAACTGGCTGACCGACTGACTGGCTGTATGACTAACTGGCTGACCGACTGACTGGCTGTATGACTGACTGGCTGACCGACTGACTGGCTGTATGACTAACTGGCTGACCGACTGACTGGCTGTATGACTAACTGGCTGACCGACTGACTGGCTGTATGACTAACTGGCTGACCGACTGACTGGCTGTATGACTAACTGGCTGACCGACTGACTGGCTGTATGACTGACTGGCTGACCAACTGGATGGCTGTATGATTAACTGGCTGACCGACTGACTGGCTGGATGACTGACTGGCTGACCGACTGACTGGCTGGATGACTAACTGGCTGACCGACTGACTGGCTGTATGACTGACTGGCTGACCAACTGGATGGCTGTATGACTGACTGGGTGACCGACTGACTGGCTGGATGACTGACTGGCTGACCGACTGACTGGCTAGGTGACTGACTGGCTGGACGAATCAGATTAAAGAAGAATAAATGGTGGCCTCGAAATGAGACTACTGACTGATAGACTGATTCACTGACTGGCTGGTTATCTGATTAAATGGCTGGGTGGCTGACTGACTGGGTGACTGGCTGATGGATGACTTGCTTGCTGGTTGACTTGCTGGTTGACTGGATGGCTGACTGGCTGGTTAGTGGTTCTGACTGACTACATGGCTAACTAACTGGGTCAAATAAAACTTACTACACACCAGGGGAGATGAAGCTTAAGTAATGAACAGGAAAGGAAAAGTCACTGTTTAGGGGCGGGAATGAGAGGCAGAGTGGCAGGGGAGGGTGAAGGGGAAGCTACAGACACTACAGGCTACAGGGGACCAGAATGAGGGTGACAGGGTGAGGGAAACAGGGTGAAAGCTGCAGGGAGAGGAGAGTGCAGACGTTAAGTAGTGAACGTGATGAAGGGAAGTAGGGAGAGAGAACGGCACTGAATGGAAGGGTCTGCAAGTTGGGGTCTGATTAGAACGTGAAGAGTAATGTACGGATTTTTTTTACTGTTGGTGCTGAAAACGGAAAGAAAACGGTGGAAAAGGGAATGGTGGAAAGGGGAATGAGGAAAAGGGAATGAAGGAAAAAGGAATGGTGGAAGGGGAAAGTTGGAAAAGGGAATGGTGGAAAAGGGAATGAGGGGAAGGGAATGGTGGAGAGGGGAATGGGTGGAAAAGAGAATGAGGGAAAAGGAGAATGAGGGAAAAGGGAATGGTGGACAAGGGAATGATGGAAAAGGGAACGGTGGAATGGGAATTGTGGTGCGTCAGAATGGAATGGAATGACGTGAGGGGAATGTAAAGCGACAGAGAAGTAAAAAAAAAGAGACGATAAATACACAAGTAGGACGCCAAAACATAAAAGAAGGAAAGAAGAATTACAGATACACAAAGAAAATAAAAATGATAATGATCTCCAATATATATACAACAAAAAAATACAATGATAGTCTGCCCAGGAACATGAGGAAAGAAAAGAACAGCCAAAATAATATGCCAAAAAAACTGGGTCAGCAATAAATGGAGTAGATAAAAACATGTACAAAAATTCGAAAAAAAACAAGAAAAAACGAAAATAAAAAGCATGTATAGAAGATAAGTAACTAGTGGTTAACGATGAACAATAAAAACAGAAAAAAATCGAACCAATACAAATATAAAGGATAAATAAGACGACAAACAGAAAGGATAAAGAAAATCACAAAAAAGAAGTCCACAAAATAAAAAAGAGATTAAAAAAAACGCAAAAACAACGGAAAATAATAAAAAGAAAACAAACGAAAGGATCAAAAGACGAATAACAAAAGGAAACAAATAACTAGGACAAAGAAAATCATAACAAAAGTAGTCAACGGAAATCAAAAAACCCCAAAACGCAGAAAACAACGAAAGGAAAATAAAAAGAAAACAAACGAAAAGAACAATGAGGAAAATAAAGAGGAGACTCAAATCGACTCTCGCCCAAAGAAACCATTTTTACAGATCTCTTTTCCCGCCTCTCGTGTCGAATTCTCCAGACAGCAGCATCATTAAGGAGAGCAACAGCGACAGCGGGAATCTATGCGATGCTTCTTAACGAGTGGCTGTTATGAAGGGAGAGAGGGGAGGCGGAGGGGACGAAGTGAGGGGGAGCAGTGAGTAGCGGGCTTTTTTTCACATTTATTTCCTTTTTTTCATGCCCTTGAACTGACTCCTCAGCTTAAAAAAAAGAGGGGGGAAGAGGGGAGAGGGGAGAAGGGGGCGGAGGAGGAGGGAGCGGGGGAGGAGGGGAGGAGGAAAGGGCGAGGAAGGGTAAGAGGGGAGGGGGAGCTTCAAGTCACATCAGTTTCCCTTACGTCTCCTTGATCTGTTCCTCATATATAAGCATGGCAACTAGGTAACACAGACAAGAACAAGGTAACAGCAAGGTGACAAAGTGTATTTTTTTATCAGTTTCTCCTATGTACACTTTAAAGTCTCCTTGATGTGCTCCTCATAAATAAACATGGCAACTAAGTAACACAGACAAGAACAAGGTAACAACAAAGTGACAGTGTATTTTTTTCCATCACTTTCTTCTATGCACACTTTAAAGTCTCCTCCTTGATCTGCTCCATACACACAAACACCCTTGGAGATAAAATAACAAGGCATATTCTTCATCATTTTCATCCATTAGCACTAAAACTCCACTCGGTCTGCCCTATACATACAGATCAGTATTGCCAGACGCTTCCACTTCTCATATCCACTATTCCCAAAGGTCGAAAGAAGGAGATCGGATTTTAATGATTGTTTCTTTTGGTTCATGATACAGAAGAAGGGTCAAACTACCACCAGGGTCATAAAACTACCCTGGGAAATGCCCAAAAAACTACTACGAAAACCTTGTCAAACTATCACTAGGGTCATGAAACTGCCCCTGGAAATATTTACAACTACAAAAGCCTAGTCAAATGTGTGTTATGGGTAGCGGAAATGTTTAAGAATATGACCCTGTAAGTCTCCTCAGTTTGCTCCATACATACAGACACCCTTGAAGGTACGTAACAAGGCCTATTTTTCATCAGTTTCTCATTTGAACACGTAACCTTGAATAGTTCCATACACACAAACACACTCACACATAAACAACAAAGCGTATTTTCACGATATAATTGATTCCCGCGTAGCATCAAAACACAGCTCGGTAATTTCGTTTCTCCCATTCTTCCTCGCCGTATCTTACATCGGCCATCCCCGCTGTGCATAAGGCCGAGAATATATATTTTTTTTGTTAGCGCGTCTCGTAGATCTTGGCCGCTTGATTTATGGATCGGGGAACTGGATTAATTTAATACGTGATACGCATACCAAAGCGCCTCCACGGGCCCTCGGCGTTACATAAAGGGCGACGAAGCTGATTTGGACCGGGATAACGAAGCCTCGGCGGTAGTGTATGGTAGTGTATGGGGTAGGCGTGGGTTATATAGCGTGCTCTTTCTATACGCTCTAATTCTCGTGCCCTTCTTACTACGCTACTTTCACTAATCGTACAAGCCTTACATCCTTCTGTAAATTTAGGTGTCTGTCTATCTGTCTGTCTGTCTATCCGTCTGTCTGTCTTTCACTTTTCTTATTTTTTTTCATATATTTCCTGTTCTGTGCATCGCCGTGTGTCTGTTTGCCTGCCTACCTGTGCTTGTCTGCCTATAATACACTAATTTTGTTTCCTTGATCATATTGTTTCCCTCACTTTACTTTCTCTTCTTCAATAGGATTCATTTATTCATCTTCTCCACGCTCTGTTTCCTTAGTCCTTCCTGCCAAACTACTTTCTCTTCTCAAGTAAGCCTCACTTCCTTCAGTCAACGATTTGTTTAACACTACTTTCGTTTCCTTTATTCTCTTGTTTGCATCATTCTACTTTCTCTTCTTTCTTTCTATGGTTTTGCGAGGAGCTACTTTCTCAACTCTGATAGTCTTCGTTTTAGTTTTGTCCACGGTTCAAATAATGCCTCTTTCACTGATCAGGTATTCATTCATCCCTTTCTTCCTCCTTCGCTTCGTATGACACTACTTTCTCTGCTACGGTTATCTTCCTTCCCGTTCCTTCTAACGCTCTCATAACGCAACTTTCTCCGCTCTGATTAAATCCTCTTCTCAAGTACTCGTCACTCCTTTCCTCCTTCACTTTGTATAACTCTACTTTTACTTCTACTGTAATCGTCCTTTCCCTCTAACGTTCTCATATTGCTCCTTTCTCTACTCCGATTAGGCTTCTTTTGTTTACTTCTGCGTGCTCCATATCGCTCCCTTTCTCTTCCCTGGTAGTAGCAATTCTTCTCCTCCCTAGTAGTAGCACTTCCTCTCCTCCCTCGTAGTAACATTCCTTCTCCCCTCCTACTCCGTTAAGCCTCATTTTCTCTCCTCCGCGGCGCCACCTTCACCACTCATGTAAGCCTCGTTTTCTTCCTTGTACGCTTCGCTCTTTCATCTTGCGGCCGGGCCATTCATCACGGGGCAGCAGCTGGTCAGCCCAACAAGAGCCTTCACCCATGCTAATACCAACACGTGTTCTCGCTGACAGATGGCTGATATTAAGCCCCAAGAAACCTACAACAACACCAACGGCATGAATAAATAGGCGGGTTAAGGGCGGAAAGGAGAGTAGAGGGTAGCGGGGCTGAACTAGGCTGGATGGATGGGGTCACGTAGCCATACCGAGGTTGGCGGAGGGTCAAAACTCTTTCACAGGACACTGCGAACAGGAACAGGACTCGAACCCAGAACCATCACTACAAGACTGGATGGATGAGATCACGTAGCCATAGTAGGTTGTTGGAGGGGCAAAACTCTTTCATAGGACACACCGAACGGGTCTCGAACACAGAACCGGCACTACGAGGCTGCACGGATGAGGTCTCAGAGGCATACCAAGATTAGAAGAAAACCCAGATTCCTCCATTTAGCGGCGCATGAACGACTTGGACTCCTTAAGACGCCTACGCCCCCCCCAAGGCATATATCAATAGGCACCAACAAGGCGGAAAGGCGAGCTATATGGATGAGGCCACGCGGACTTTGTAAGGTCAGAGGAGGACCCAAATTCTTCCCTAAAAGGACGCCACGAACAAGACTCTAATTACGGGCTCGTTAAGAAACTACAACTAGGCCGAGACGTGTATTGATGGGGGGGTTGAGGGCGTAGGGGAGGGGGGGGGGGGTACACGATGGAAAGGAGACTATATGGAGCAGCGGGGTTCGAGTGTTGACTCAAGGCTGAAAAGATAGTCACTCAGCCAAGGTAAGATTAAAAGGTACACTCACACAACCATAACAGCTGGCTAACTCATTTATCCCTCCTTACAGCTGTTTCTTTTCCATTCATCTACTTCCTTCCAACCCTTCTTCCTTATTTTCGGTCTTTCAGTTTAACCTTCCTTTTCTTCCCCTCCATCCACCCCCTTCCATCTATCCTTTACCACCTCTACCTCCCTTCCTCTCTTTCTCTCCACCTCTCTCTCCTCATTTCCAGTCTTCTAATTTAGCCCTACTTCCTTCCCTTCTCTCTATTCCTTCAAGTCTATCCTTTTTTTTTCACCTATGCCTCCCTTCCTCTTCTTTCCTTCATCTTTTCTTCCTCCTTTCCAGTCATCCAGTTCTGCCTTACTCCCTTCCCTTCTCTCCACCCCTTCCCTTTCATCTCCCCTTTCCATTTATCTCTCTACTTTCCCATCTTTACCTCCAACTTAAGCCTCATATCACATACACTGAAGGAAACGAGTATTGGGAAGGCGTAAGAACCAATCCAAGGCTGCGTACACACGTCAAAAAGGGTCTTGCTACAGTGGAATCAAACACTTGACCATCAACACTAAAGTTAGGTCCTGTACACTGCGCCACCAAGCCTGAGATCACAATGAGAGGAGCAATCGGGCAGAAGGAAGTAGCAAGAACCGTTCAGAGCCAGGATACACAAGCCAGCCAGGTTCTTGCAGCAATTTAATCGAATAGTTCACCCGTTATTCAATAGTCACGGCTGTAGCGCTGCGACATTAGACGGCATTGAAGCCAGGAGGTAAGCAAAGGCAAGGAGTAAAAACCGTTCCGAGGCTGAATACACACGACAGCCAGGGTATTGCTATACGGTTTAATGCACGAGCGAATACCTCCAAGACTTTTGATCACATTCGGAAAAGAGTAAAGCGAAGGAGTATAAGATCCGTTCCGACCCTCTATACACGCAGCAACCATATTCTTACTCTACGGTTGAATGCACGAGCGAAGAATTCCAAGAGTTTTCAGCAAGCGGCTTCGATGAACAACCTTAGGAGACGGCGCGGCCATATATTTAATGCTCGCAGTTCCATTCCCTGACGCCAATGCTGCTTTTCTCCTTACCCAGTTTATGCCGAGACTAAGGCGCACAATAACTATCACTTCCCCAAGCCGTGACCTTTGAAACGAAGCAGCCAGTCAGCCAGCCAGCTCGTGAGCCAGCCAGTCAGCTCAGAGGCGCCACTCAGTTCGCTTGGGGCTCAATTTCTCGCCGGAACAGAAGCGATTCAGCGGAACTTGGGCTACTTGGCCAGACTGAGCCACGGCAGCTCCCCGCCGGATAAAATGGCAGTTAGTTTTCACTAAAGCACGCCGGGACTTCCTCACAAAAAGATTTCTTGCACTCTCACGTTTCTTTTTCACGAGTTTTAAAGAAGCAATGCGTGAGTCCCGTCCTTTGTGTACAGATGCTGATATGCGTCAAAGATTATATTGAGTGTAAAGAGATTGTACTGTTAACCAAGCCTGTTAAGCAATGTATGAATAGTTCGTTGTATGCATGATTAAAATTGCAGTTCGCCTTAGAAGACAATATCTAGACGCTCATGAAAGTAATGAGAAAACTAAATAAAACAAGTAGAGATGTAGATCAATACTGAAATTGCTCAATGAAATATCTAGAAATGCAAAAATTGAGTTATGCATGGTCTCAGATATTAGAGATGCACATATGATTTATTTACTTCCACAGAAAATATATATCAGAGAACTTAGTGTACATGACTTCAACGTGTTGATCACTACCCAATATTGGATGAGAGTCACTTTTTGTTTGTGGCCCATGAGTCAGTCACAACCGGCCAGTCAGCCCCACTCACTCTCAGTCAGTCAAGCCGTAACTGTCAGTGTTCGTCAGTCATGTTAGTTAGCTAGTCACTATCACTCAGTCACTATCACTCAAGTCATTCGCTATCAATCACAGTCAGTTTGTCAGTCAGTCACAGTCAGTCGAATGCACACTCATTTACTCAGATGTGCTGGCCGTGGTTGTTTACCGTTAGTCAGTTACGACAGTCACCCACATTCACTACCAGTCAGCCAGTCAGAGGCCGTCGTCCCCGCGCCAGGCCCTCCATCAACACCAACACTTTCGCTGCGCCTCGGAAAGGAATCACAGAAATAAGATGCAGCATTTCTTTTCCATATCCAAACAAAGTGTTCACGCCGCCCCGCCCCGCCTCGCCTTCCGCACAAGTAACCTCTGCTCCTAAAAGTCAAGTGCTCGCCATAAAACTGTAATTTATTAAACCAATTTAATTAAAGTATAATTAAAATTACCTTTTTTCTGTTGCGCCTTGCATGGAAGCTTTGTGAAAGTTATTTTTTAGTATAATATATGCAGGATGAAAGCAAAGCAGATAGGATTTCGGAGCTAAAAATAACGCGATTCAAAAAACGGGAGAGTTGCGCGAACAGACCCCGTGTTGCTGTTGCTCTTGCTGTTGTTGTTATTGCTGGTGGTGGTGGTGGTGTTAGTGGTGATGGTGGTGATGGTGACGACGATGATGATAATGTTGGTAGTGGTAGGTGTGAATACAGTGATGATATTGATGATGATGATGGGGAGGAGGAGGGTAATGGGGGTGGAGATTGTGATGCTGGTGGTGGTAGTGGAGGTAGTGGCGATGATGTTTGTGATACTGATGTTGATAGCAGTGTTAGCGATGGTGGTAGTGATAATGGTGGGGATTATGACGATAGTGTTGATAAAAGTGGTGATGAATGATGAAGGTGGTGATAATAATGGTGATGTTGGTGGTGATTATGGTGCTAGTGGTGATGGTGATGGTGACAATTATGGAGTCTGTGGTGGTGATGAAGGTGGTAATGACGGTGGTGATGAGGGTGAACTAATGGTGATGAGCTGAGGTGATAGTACTTGTTATGATGATTTTCTTGTCATTATCATATTAACTCTACTTGATGATGGTAGTAGCGATAATAGTGACTACAGTAGCTAAGGAATGATGGTGAAAAAGATGCTGGTGATGGTGATGGTGATGGTGATGGTGAGTTGCAATGATTTTCTTGTCACTGCTATTACTAAGAAATGGTATGATGACTACAGTGATGGTAGTGACGTTTTTTTTTTTTCTTACAACAAAGGAGACAGCTCAAGGGCACACAAAAAAGGAAACAATAACAAAAAAGCCCGCTACTCGCTGCTCCTAAAAGAATCCAAAGAGGCGGGCGAAAGAGGGGTCAATTTCGGGAGGAGAGGTGGTGGTGGTGATAAGGATGACGATGTTAGCGGTGTTATTTATAGTGGTTTTGAAATGGCATATATAAGAGCGGCGGTGGTAATGATGTTAGTAGCCTCATCGGTGATCGTGGTAATGGAGGCGGCGGTAATGGTGGTGGTGGTGGTGATGGTGGCGTACCGAGCCCTAAGCAGTACATTAAGGTATTGGATCTCTCGCTGACCAGTACTAGATCATCCCTTATCCTGTTTCACACACACACACACACACACACACACACACACACACACACACACACGGATTTTTACCATTCCCTCCCTCTCTCCCCCCCTCCACTCATACATATATTCATACATACATCTATACGTCATTCATACATACATACATAATACATACAAAGGGTTATACGCATTTGTACTCCTTATTTCGTGACCTCATTAGACGCATTTCTATACGCGTAACAAACATGACATACGCCACCCACATAAATAACGGAAATGTTTGACCTGTAGAAATAAAACTTGACAACTTCAAACACACACACACACACACACACACACACACACACACACACACACACACACACACACACACACACAGCAATAGCAAACAAGCAATATATTTCTTTCTCGCACTCCCTACCAAACACACACACACACACACACACACATACAAATACAAACACAAAGAGAGAGAGAGAGAGAGAGAGAGAGAGAGAGAGAGAGAGAGAGAGAGAGAGAGCAGTGTGGGTGTGTGTGGGTGTACTTGATCCCACCCACCATTTCTACTCACACTGGAGGTAATAAGAGACTAAAGAGTTTGCTTTCCAGATGGAGCAAAACGAGACAGAATTCGAGCAAAGTTTCAAAGCCCCAAAACCTTTCTTCTTTCACACCCTCCTCCCTCCCTGTCTCCTCCTCCTCCTGCTTCTCGTGTTCTATTCCTTCCTTCTTCCTCCCTCCCTTTCTCTTCCCCCTTTATCCCTGCCCCTATCCCTTGCATCCCTTACTCTTTATATGTTTCCTCCCTCCCTTTCATCCTCTTCCTCCTCCTGCTTCTCTTGGTCTATTCCTTCTTCCTCCCTCCACTTCTATATCTCTTTTCTCCTTGTCAATCTTTTAATCCCTTACGCTTTTCCTTCTTTCTCCCTCCTTCTCTCTTTTCTTCCTCCTCCTTCTGCTAATCTTGTTTTATTTCTGCTTGCCTTCCCTTCTATCTCTCCTTACTTTTTCCTTTTTTCCTTCCCTCCCGTTCTATCTCCTTTTCATTCCCTTCTGCATTTCCTTCTTCCTTTTACTTTTCTCTCACCTCACTCCTATCCCACTTTATTTATCTCCTCCACTCTTTCTTTGTCAATCCTCTTTCCATCAGTTCTGTTCCTTCTTACTCCTTCCATATCCAATACCATCTCCCCCCCCCCCCCTCCTCCTCTTTCTCTGTCCCTCCTTCCTCCGTTAACGTCTCTCTCTCTCTCTCTCTCTCTCTCTCTCTCTCTCTCTCTCTCTCTCTCTCTCTCTCTCTCTCTCTCTCCACCTTCTCAGACCTTAATTCAGCACCTCCATCCTTTTCCCCTTATCTCCCTCCTCTCTTTCTCTCCATCCCTCCACTCAGTCCATCAAGACTCCTTCCACTTCCTACTCCTATTCCTTTCTTCCTTCCTTCTCCGTCCATTCCTCACTTTTCCCCCACTGACCATCACTACCCTTTTGCTTCCCATCTATTAAGGCTACACTTCTTGCACCCCATCACCACCATTTACATTTCTCCAAGCATCCTACATCTGCTCCTCCACCAGCTTTCACCATTTTTTTATGTATTACGGTACCGAAAGGACGAATAAAAGTGATGAGAAAAAAAAATAAGGTAAGGAAGGAAGGAAGTGAACAGAGGTATGGCAAGTGACAGGAGTTGTTAGATACAGGTAACATCAAATAAGATAAGGTAAAAAAAACGGCAGGTAAGAACGTAACATAAAATAAGGTGACATTTAACAGGTGAGGGAATAAGAGGTAAGACGAGACGGGATATGATTACAGGCAGAAGATAGAAGATAGAGAAGAAGAAAATGGGTATAAAGGGGGTGGGGGAGGGGGGGAGGTGGAAGAGAAGGAGCCTACAGGTATAAGTGGCCTTGACATTCCATTAATTATACCTCACTATTATTACATGGCGTCAGGTGGCCCAAGGTACCCTCCCCCCCCATAACTATATATCCTATGGCGCCGCTCCCTCTGATCAGGCCGGCAGTTTCTACTTCATATATCACTCAAGGACGCATTCCATACCCATCCTTGTCACTACCGTTGCTCTCCTCTTGTATAAAACTGGTGTGTATAATATTTCTTCTCTTGTAAACTGGTGTGTAAAATATTTCTTCTTTTGTAAACTGGTGTGTATAATATTTCTTCTCTTGTAAACTGGTGTGTAAAATATTTCTTCTTTTGTAAACTGGTGTGTAAAATATTTCTTCTTTTGTAAACTGGTGTGTAAAATATTTCTTCTTTTGTAAACTGGTGTGTAAAATATTTCTTCTTTTGTAAACTGGTGTGTAAAATATTTCTTCTCTTGTAAACTGGTGTGTAAAATATTTCTTCTTTTGTAAACTGGTGTGTAAAATATTTCTTCTCATGTAAACTGGTGTGTAAAATATTTCTTCTCATGTAAACTGGTGTGTAAAATATTTCTTCTTTTGTAAACTGGTGTGTAAAATATTTCTTCTTTTGTAAACTGGTGTGTAAAATATTTCTTCTCATGTAAACTGGTGTGTAAAATATTTCTTCTCATGTAAACTGGTGTGTAAAATATTTCTTCTTTTGTAAACTGGTGTGTAAAATATTTCTTCTCTTGTAAACTGGTGTGTAAAATATTTCTTCTCGTAAACAGGTGTGTAAAATATTTCTTCTCTTGTAAACTGGTGTGTAAAATATTTCTTCTCGTAAACAGGTGTGTAAAATAGTTCTTCTCATGTAAACTGGTGTGTAAAATATTTCTTCTCATGTAAACTGGTGTGTAAAATATTTCTCCTCTTGTAAACTGTTGTGTAAAATATTTTTTCTTTTGTAAATTGGTGTGTAAAATATTTCTTCAATTGTAAACTGATGTGTAAAATATTTCTCCTCTTGTAAATATGCAAAAAAGTCGTAATATATTTCCTAATGTGTCAAATAAAAAAGGTGCAGAAAAAATAATGGTTGCTTTTGTCCGATATAAAATTCTGGGATGTGTAGCTTTTTGTGTGTGGTAATGGACACAACAAAGAGCTAAAGAAAATAGACCAAAAAAGTCCTAAACTTCTTAAAAAGTCAAATAAAAAAGTGCAGAAAAAATGTAGTTTAGATACAAGATACAAAAAAAGGTTTACGAAAATATATATATAAAAAAATAACCAACTTGGTGTTTCTATGGACATGAAAGAGTGCCAGAAAAACGATGATCTGATTAATTACTTGTGCTTCAACAGATACAGACAAAGTGGTTACGATAACATATAAAATAAAATATCCTTAACTCAATATTCCTAAAAAGTTAATAAAAGAGTTATCAATATAAGGGTGATATAATTGAGGTGCTTTTTTTTTTAAACGTGAGTAGTTTTACATGCAACAAAATACTTTTTTTTTTATAACCTGTCGAATCTTACCTTTCCTCCTTTATCTTTCCTCTCTCCTTCATCCCTTCCTTTATCTATCCTCTTTTCATGCCTTCTGTTCCCTCTATTCATCCCTTATATTCTAATCTCGTACCGTCCCTTCAATAACTTCCCTTCCCTAGCCTTTCCTTTTCATCTCTTCCCTTCCCTACCTTTCCCTTACCTTTCCTTTCACTCCCTTCCTCTCCCTTTCCTATCATTTCCTTCCCTGTTACGTTACAGTTTCACCTGTCGCCTGTTAATTTGTTACCTTATTTCTATCTTTTATCACCTTACGTTACCTAGTCACGAAAAATTCCTACCCCTTACCAGTGTCCCTCTTCCTATCAGTTCTGTTTACATCTCCCTCCACCTCCTTCCTTCCTTTATCTTCCCTTTTCTCTCACCTGCTTTACGCGTTCTTATGTATTTTAGATGACACGTGGGATGAAAATATGATAAAAAAAATCAAACTTTGTCATATAAATAAGAAATATTTGCAAACCATATAAACCTCTGATCTAGATCATGTCTCTCTCTCTCTCTCTCTCTCTCTCTCTCTCTCTCTCTCTCTCTCTCTCTCTCTCTCTCTCTCTCTCTCTCTCTCTCTCTCTCTCTCAGTAAATTAATTAAATGTAATATCCCAAAATTAAACAATAATAACTACAAAGGCTAACGTGAGTGAGTGAGTGAGTGAGTGAGTGTGTGTGTGTGTGTGTGTGTGTGTGTGTGTGTGTGTGTGTGTGTGTGTGTGTGTGTGTGTGTGCTCCAGGTATCCTATTTACCCTCACCCACCTCGCCCAGGTAACCCTCGGCGTGCATGCGAAAAATACCGCCCATTCCCCCTGATGAACGAGAGGGAAAAGAACAGCGGCTGAAAATATTTGAGCTTTAATGTGACGATCAATGGGAGTCAGCCTGGCGAAATGCGGGGAAGGGAAGGGAAGGGAAGGGAAAGGAAGGGAAGGGAAGGAAAGGGAAGGGAAAGGATGGGATGGAATGTGATGGGATAGGATGGGATGGGGTGCGATGAGATGGGATGAGATGGGATGAGACGGGAAGGGAAAGGAAATGAAGGGAAGGTAAGGGAAGGGAAGAGAAGGGTATGGAAAGGAAGAGAAAGAATAGGATGGGAATGAGATGAGAAGGAATGCAATATCAAGGCATGGAATTATAATATATATATGTAAGTGATGAAAGATGAGATGGGATGGACTAAAGGAAGTGAGCTATTAACGGGACAGAAAAGAAAGAGAGAGGGAATGGAAAGAAAGAAAGGGAAAGAGAAAGTATGGGATGGCATGAGACTAGAATGGAAGGGACGAAATGAGATGGCAAGAAATTTGAATATAGGAATGTAAAGTAAAGGAGAAATAGAGGAATGGAAGCATAGGAAAAGAATGAGATGAAAAGTAATGCAGTGGAGTGGGATGTGTTTGGAATGGTAATGAAATGAAGGAAAGGAAAAGAAAGGAAAGGAAAGGAAAGGAAAGGAAAGGAAAGGAAAGGAAAGGGAAGGGAAGGGAAGGGAAGGGAAGGGAAGGGAAGGGGAAGGAAGAGAAGAGAATGGAAGGGAAGGGAAGGGAAGAGAAGGGAAGGGAAGGGAAGGGAAGAGAAGGGGGGGAGGGGAAGGGAAGGGAAGGGAAGGGAAGGGAAGGGAAGGGAAGGGAAGCGCAGGGGAGGAAAGAGAAGAGAAGAGAAGGGAAGGGAAGGGAAGGGAAGGGAAGGGAAGGGAAGGGAATAGAAAGGAGAGGAAGAGAAGGGAAATGAAGTAAAGGGAAGGTAAAGAAGGGGAAGATGGATTGGAATAAGATAATAAAAAATGAAAAGGAAGGATAGGGAAGAGAAGGTGAGAAAATGGAATAGAGCTGAAGGCAAGTGAAAGAAAAAAGGAGAGAGAAAGGAAGGAAATGAAGGAATATGCAGAGAAGGGAAGATAAGAGAAAATTATATTCGTGTACAAGATACATGCGTTGATAAATATTTAAATAAAAATACATATTCATTTAGTAGTAGTAGTAGTAGGTAATAGTAGTAGTAGTAGTAGTAATGGCGGTGGTGGTGGTGGTGGTGGTGGCAAAAATGGAGATAGTGATAGTGGTCGTGATAGTAATAGTGGAGGTAGTAGAATGATAAGAAACAAGAGAAACAAGAGGAGGAAAAATAAAAGAAAAAGAAGCAGGAGGAGATGGAGGAAAATATATGAAAAATGAGGCTCAAGCACAATGAAGAAGATAAGAAAAAAACAGAGAATATGTAAAGAAAAAAAGGTGGAATTCGAGATGTTTGAAAAAGAGAAAGAAGGAAGGAGATAAACAGGAAAAAAACATATGTAAAGGGAATGTGGGGAACTTAGATATACACTGAGAGAAAAAGGGAGGAGAAGAAGGAGGAGGAGGAGGAGGAGGAGAAGGAGAATGGAAACTGAAGAAGATGAAAAAAAAAGAAAATGAGCAGGCGGCCAAGGGAAAGAAGATAACGTAAAATGCGACAAGGGAAAAGGATGGGGAGGAGGGGGAGGAGGAGGAGGAGAAGGAGCAGAATGGAAATGGAAGAAGAGAAACAAGGAGAGCAAGAGAAATAGGTCAGGGGGGGGGGGTGAGGATAATGGAAAGGGGGCCATGGGGGAAGTATGATTTATGATAAGAAGCAAGAAACGAGGTCGAGGCGCGAGAAGGAAGCATTGTTGCCTTTGCCTTAGTGGTGGTGGTGTATTTTTTGTTTTGTTGAGTGAAGGAGAAGAAAACTACACCAAGCCCCTCCCCCCCCCCTCTCTCTCTCTCTCTCTCTCTCTCTCTCTCTCTCTCTCTCTCTCTCTCTCTCTCTCTCTGTGTGTGTGTGTGTGTGTGTGTGTGTGTGTGTGTGTGTGTGTGTGTGTGTGTGTGTGTGTGTGTGTGTGTGTCTGTGTGTGTGTGTGTGTGTGTGCGCGTGTGTCTGTGTGTGTGTGTGTGTCTGTGTGTGCGTGTGTCTGTGTGTGCGTGTGCGTGTGTGTGTGTGTGCGTGTGTGTGTGATAGAGAGACACACACACACACACACACACACACACACACACACACACACACACACACACACACGCGCGCGCGGACAGACAGGATAAAAAGTTATGTAATACTAGCGATGATAATAATAATAATAATAATAATAATAATAATAATAATAATAATAATAATAAAATCCATACCTTAAAAGTACAGGTCATCTACTTTAACCACTGAGAAGCTTTCCTATTTCATGCTAATATATTGTCAATTTCCTAATATTTCCCGCAAGTACCTTTTACCTGGACTAGCACGTGTCTCCCTACCTGAGCCTCACCTGGCCAGGAGCTACACGTGCGTCACAGGTTGTTTTGTCCTTTGCTAAGAGTCTTTTCTTGTTTTCCGGTGCATAACTCCTGGAAGTACTTCTCTTCGTATCATAACGAGGATTTGCGTTCTAAACACGTGGCGGCTTCCAGGATGTCTGAATAACAAGCCACACACAAATAAGTGTTTTTCGGCCGATGCATAATTCATTACATATATGTCTGTCGTACCGTAAGGAAACGTCTGGCTGATAAGATTATGCCGCTATTCATAATTTCGCTTTGATGTACTAAAACAGACTAAGGTTAAGTATTTGTTTACCTAAGTATCTATCTATTTATCTACCTATCTATCTTCTAATCTACCCTTTGGACTTTTGGTTTGGTTTCTAAAATCATATAATATTATTTTTTTTTATGCTAAGCTCTGGATCAGCTTACATTTTCCCGTACGCTCCCCTTCCACGATGGACACTTTCAACAGGGAAGCATCAAACACATTAGCAACTAATTATATCAAGATCAATCAGTTCCTTTTTATGTCGCTTTAATGGAGCCGCTTCCTGCGGGAACTTTAACAGTTGCATTGTAAACTTAACATAAAGATGTCAATAACACCAAATCAAAAAAAAAAAAGCTTCCAAACTGCTTCTCCCCTTCGCTAAATTCTCCGTACTTCACTTTTAATTATACTTTTATTTGCCTATGTACACCATGCTAGTAATAACAGAAAAAAATAATTCTTGGGTATAGCCAATAACCCGTAAAGCTGGGGCTCTCACACATTCCCGGTCCCGGTCGCGACCGTCCCCGATAACTCCCGATAAGCCGGTCGCCGGTCGATTGGCT